>NC_142613.1:0-300000 GCF_059453375.1 Lepisosteus platostomus
AATGACATTGTATAACAAACATACCCACATTTCTCTGTCATCAATACAAATCCTCAAAGAGCACTCCCAGAAACTTTATTGTGCTCAAATTACAATACTACATCAGACAATTGGCAACATAACATTCAGTGAGCATTAAACTATTTCAGGAAATTGCATTACAATTAATTAAAAACAAAGTTTACAGTTAGGGACATTGCCCTTAACAATACAAAACAATTTACAAACCATTTTTCCCCATCATAATCAGGTTCTTTACAATCCAAGAAAACACCACATTACAGGCTACAATGATCCCACATTCACTTGCTCAAAACAATGCACAGAACATGGTGGTATGGTTCTAGGGTTAGAAGCAAAGTTAACCCATAACAAGCTTACAACAGCAAGCCAAAACTGAGCTAAAAGCTATCCCTAACCCCCCCCCCCACACACACACACAAAAAGGTACTTACCATCTGCCTCTTCAAGCTATGAAAGGGTGTTAAACATTACAATTTACATACTTTCAACAAAACCTAAACAATAAAACACTGCTCTTTAAAAAAAGAACATGCATTCTAGCTCATTTGAAAATAAAAACACACAAAGGATGATTTCTCAAATCTCTAAAAATACAGTACAGCTTAAAACAACAACAACAACATTGTATAACAAACATACCCACATTGTTTTCCTGTCATCAATACAAATCCTCAAAGAGCACTCCCAGAAACTTTATTGTGCTCAAATTACAATACTACATCATGACAATTGGCAACATAACATTCAGTGAGTATTAAACTATTTCAAGGACATTGCATTACAATTAATTAAAAACAAAGTTTACAGTTAGGGACATTGCCCTTAACAATACAAAACAATTTACAAACCATTTTTCCCCATCATAATCAGGTCTTTACAATCCAAGAAAACACCACGTTACAGGCTACAATGATTCCACATTCACTTACTCAAAATAATACACAGAACAAGTTTACTTAACATACCACAACTATTTACTTCTTTTAAAAGTCCATTACTATTTCAGACAGGCTCCTCAACTCCATCCAGACATGATTTGGTTGTAGAAAAAGTCTAAAGTTGAAACACTGGCAGAGGAAAAAGGTCCACTCAAAAGCTGCTCCTGATGAGGCCTCTTCAAGATGCACACCATTTTCACCTTCTGTTCCAATTCTGGTCAGGAAATAAAAATCTCACACTGCAAACACCTCTCTTGGAAGATGGACACCGTCTCCCACATCTGCACCACATGCAGACATATAGGTACCCAATGAAACAAAGATCTGGCCACCACCTCCCACAAAATGACCAAAGTAGAAAAAAAAAACAACTTAAAGATTAGTTTACATTTATATTAAGCATCAAAATAAAATACTCCAATTCATAACAAAACCTCCCCCAAAACCAAGACCTCCCTTCCCACAGAATACCCCTTGCAAAAAAAAAGGTAATTGTGCAGTTTCCCCATTAAGAAACAACTAAACTACCTCCACAATCAAAGAGAAAGAAATGCTCCAACTTCAGTTTTACATTGTATGAAAAAAAAAAAAACATACCACCAACAACATACTTTACCTCCAGTACAATATTCACAATTCAACAAGCTTTAAATGCCAGACATAACTAAAAACATTTGACCAAATTAGTCCCTAACCCTTTAATTCCTCATTCTTCTCCCATCTGAAAGGAAAAACCATCATGTAATTATTCCAAATGTCAACTTGCCATCAAAAATTACTTTAGATATACAACAATAATCAGTTACACACCCCAAACATACATCTCAATTTCTCCAACTCAAATCTTCCCAGATCACTGCCCCTGATCTAAAAATACTACCTTCTTGTCAACCCCTAAAATGTGTATTCTCTTACCTGCCATCCTTGTGAAAGCACTCATCCAGGATTGTATTGTCTTATTTCTTTGAATGCTTACAAAAAGCAAGGAAAATTAACACATTCAGGTCCCGAGAGGTTTAAATCCTCATCTACCAGCCTTTGGAAAGCCATTTCCAAAGGTCATCTTATTGAAGATAACCCATAGGTGAAAACATTTCAATTAAAAGATGAAAAAAAAATCCAGATTTCAAAGAAAGTCTAGTTTCAACTGAATATGCTACCTTTCCACCCAACACATACCAAAAACTTTCCCAAACTCACATTAAATACTCTAAACACCTTCAAATTGTTTTTCAAATTACAACCCAAAACCAACAAACACATCAAAACCACCCACCTTCAGGACATCACACCTGCAAGCCAAGAGCTCCTACCCTTACAGGAGCCAGAAACAGAATGACTACCAGCCCCCAGACTGTGTCTTTAAAACCCTCATGATTAACTCAGAGGTGTGGCCAATTCACCAAGAACCTATCCCAACATCTCCTTGAAATGGTCAATTTGCAAACCCCTATTGTTTATAATGCAACACACACCTGTTTCCAATGACTAAACAAGTATTAGCCAGCCCATCTACAGATCCAGCCATTCAGAATGCACGGGTGATAATGCTGGGGGTTACTTAGAGGATCAAGATCTGCTGGGTACCACAAGTTTTTACAAATACTCAGTAGTGGGACTACACTACTTTGTGGAACATTTGGACAGTCTTTAGAAGACAGTTAAGTTTCAACTGAATATGCCACCTTTCCACCAGACACATACCAAAAACCTTCTCAAACTCACAGTGCACAAATATTCTAAACACCTTCAACCTTCAAACTTTTTCAAATTACTACCCAAACATATCAAAACCACTCACCTTTCTCCGCAGTCTTCGGGCCACCACATCTGCAAGCCAAGAGCTCCTACCCTTGCAGGAGCCAGAAACAGAATGACTACTGATCCCAATGCTGTGTCTTTAAAACCCTCATGATTAACTCAGAGGTGTGGCTAATTCAGCAAGAACCTATCCCAACATCTCCTCGAAATGGTCAATTAGCAATACCATATTGTTTATAATGCGACACACCAGTTTCCAATGACAAAGTATTAGCCAGCCCATCTACAGATCCAGCCATTCAGAATGCATGGGTGACAATGCAAGGGTACTTAAGAGGTTCAGGATCTGCTGGGTACCAAAACGTTTTACAAATACTTAGTTGTGGGACTACACTACTTTGTGGAACATTTGGACAGTCACCAGAAAATGTCTAATTTTGAATCCCATTCAAAGGGGATGTTCAATCTTTTTTCAGTAATAGAAATCGAATTGTATACTGTGTATGACAGCGTGTTAAATATTAAAGTACTTAAAAAGTAGGTAGATTTAATAAAAACAAGATTTCTCAGTTGGAAATATAAAAATGTTTAATAATATACTGTAAATTAAAAACAGAACCATAATGTAATATATAAATAATGTACACACAGTAGATGGTAGTGGAAGCTAAATAATAAAATGTACACAACAGTATTCCACCTTCTTCATACATATTTTTATGCATCAAAATCTTAAACTTGGTGACTTACAATGGATTATGGAAAAGTTTAAACATGTTGCTTCTACCATTATAAAGTTTATATACTGTACTTCATAAAACGTCATAATGTTTTATCCTTTTCTAAGAATGTATAGTAAAAACACCACTTCCTGTTATTATAAAAAAGTGGTACTGAATGAATACCACTTTATAATAATTTTAAAATGGAACTGTGATGTTTTGGAAACAATTTGACATTTAATTATTAAAACTTTTAGTGTCCCCTGTGAAGTAATGGAAAATAGATAAAATCACCGCATTGGCCATATATGATTTTTTGATATTAGGAATTTGTCCTTTCATAGACCCCAACTTGCTCTCCACGATTCACACAGACAGGGAGAGAAGCTGGGGGTCAGAGCACAGGGTCAGCCAGTTTTACAGTGTCCCAAGAGCAGTTGGGGGTTCACTCAGGAGCCCAATGGCATAGGACTCCTCTGCCAGCCACAGATCCTCAGCCACAGAGCCACTACACTGCCCCAAGGAAAAGGGGACTTCCTGGCTCATATGGGGATTGAACCCACAACCTCAGTGTTATCAGCACCACATGCTTACCAATTGAGCTAACCAGCCCCCGAAAGTCTGCTCATGGACCGTAATGTAGCACGCTCTACCCTATTTCATACATTAAGAATTTTTACTTTCTAAACCTATTTTTAACATGCTTGTGGTTTGAACATGGTGTGTCTTTTTTTGCAGATATATAAAAATATAGTGTACCTACTATTTACTTTTTAATGAGACTGTTTATCAGAAAAAAAACATGTGCCCTAAACAGGAACTGAACCCAGACCTCCCAGAGAGGAACCCACCCCCCAAACGCACTACACCAACAGAGCACTTGCAACCATTGCTGAAACAGACAGGTCAAAATGTACCGAAAGGAATCAAGAGTGAACGAGTCAGAAAAAATAAAAAATTTACAAAGAAAGTGGACTGCGGTTATACCATCAGTTATATAAATATATCATATTTTGATCTATTAATATCATTACTAATTTCTTTTACTACATGATTCCATATTATATTCCCTACTAAGCAGATTCTAAAAAGTACACTTTTTTACTGGCATAAAAACAGCAAGGATTCATAGAAAATATATATAATTATATATTAAAATAGTATTTTAAACTACAAATATAGTCAGAAAGAGCACATCACAACTTTTCCAAAATAACTACAGTAAGTGACATAGTTAAGACTGATGCATAAAATGTTTGTAAAGTGGAAAATTGTTGTGTACTGTTTATTTAAGCTACCACTATCATGCCATGGACATTAAATATAATGTTTATATTCCTATATTAATATCTTTTATGATAATATGATCTTGAAGGACATTATGCTCCTGTTATTTTTATGCTCAGCTACCAAAATTTCCATTTAGCTGTAAAATTCCATATTAATATTTAAACATGCACTTTGAATGCTTATTTCTGTATAAATCTCTTGATCAGCAAACACAGAGAAGCTCAAAAGTGAAAACAGGAAGAATCAATGAATAGCATCACACTCATAAGATTCAATCAGTTGCACTTTATTTAACCCAAAAAATGATAGATTTAGAATCCATCTTCAAATGAATAGACCTATTATATTGAGTTTGAATACCTTTTGATTTATAATAATGATTGCTTACACTTATATAGCACTTTTCTGGACACTCCACTCAAAGCACTTTACGGGTAATGGGGATCCCCTCCACCACCACCAATGTGCAGCCCCACCTGGATGATGCACCAGTCCGCTCCCCACACACCAGCTCTCAGTGGAGAGGAGAGCAGAGTGATGAAGCCAATTCATAGATGGGGATTATTAGGAGGCCATGATTGGTAAGGACCAATGGGAAATGTGGCTAGGACACTGGGGTTACACCTCTACTCTTTACAAGAAACACCATGGGATTTTTAATGACCACAGAGAGTCAGGACCTCAGTTTTACATCTCATGCGAAGGACAGCACCTGTTTACAGTATAGTGTCCCCATCACTATACTGGGGCATTAGGACCCACATGGACCACAGGGTGAGCACCACCTGCTGGCCCCACTAACACCTCTTTCAGCAGCAACCTTAGTTTTGCCCAGGAGGTCTCCCATCCAGGTACTGACCATGCTCACACCTGCTTAGCTTCAGTGGGTTCCCAGTTGCAAGTTGCAGGTTGCAGGGTGATATGGCTGCTGGCTCTAATCTTGCTAATTTAATCTTGTTTTCAGCTATTCACTATAGGTGTCAGCTATGAAGGTTTTACCCCTCACTGGACTTGGTATATTCTGAGGGGGAGGAGCCACCCCAGCTCAGAGGATAAAAGAGCAGACTCCCTGTGCCTCTGTTTTCATTCAAGAGTCCAGGAGCTGAGGAGAGTGGTGAGTACTGTTTCTTTACTGATTTTGGGACAAATCTTTCATTTGCTAGTTAGTCCCATGTTTTTTCTTACAAATTTTATTTTAGAGAAGGAGTTCTTAGATTAAATTCACTTGGCTGCTCCTACAAAACTTTTGTTGAGAAAAGTACTTTTACTTTTAGATTGATATTTAAGAACCCAATCTACTACCTTTTTTGTAATAGCCTACTCATACTTGTTAAAGTTTCTACTGACTTTATAATTTGTGGAAACTTCCAAACAGCTCCATATTAATTAAGAGGACCTATTTCATTATCTTGCCAGCAGCCATATCACCCTGCAGGTCCCAGATGGTAGCCCACTAAAGCTAAGCAGACGTGAGCCTGGTCAATACCTGAATTGGAGACCTCCTGGGAAAAACTAAGGTTGCTGCTGGGAGAGCTGTTATTTGGGCTTGCAGGGGGCACTCACCTTTCAGTCTAGGTGGGTCCTAATGCCCCAGTATAGTGAAGGGGACACTACACTGTAAAAAGGCACAGTCCTTCAGATGAAAAGTAAAACTGAGATCCTGTGGTCATAAAAACTCCCAGGGCATTTCTCAAAAAGAGTAGGGGTATTACCCTGGTGTCCTGGTCTATTTTTCCATTGGCCCTTACTGATCATGTACTCCTAATAACCCCATCTCTGAGCTGGCTTCATCACTCTGTTCTCTTCCACAGTGAGAGCTGGTGTGTGGTGAGAGTTCTGACACACTATGGCTGTGTTTGCATCATGCAGGTAAGGCTGCACATTGGTGGTGATGGAGGGGACTCCCCATTGCCTGTAAAGCACTTTGAGTGGAGTGTCCAGAAAATCACTATATAAGTGTAAGCAATTATTATAATGTAATTAACTTTAAAAGGTTATAAGAAAAACAAGATAAGATACTTGAAAAACTGGAATTTAACTAATGAAATGGACTACATTATAATTTTAAAGGTCCTTAAATTCTGTGCTGGACAGAACCAATACACACTTTAACCTCTGGGATTGGAGAAAAAGACCCCTAAGCCCTAATAGTTTGAATAAACTGAGCACTTTAGCTACCGTACCAAAAACAGAAGCGTAATAAATCAACAAAACCTTGATAAGTACAATAACTACTAATCTCCTATGGCTCATATGAGTATGGCACAACTAGAGTGACATTTAAAATCTTTCAGAACATAGCATGTCACAGTTTCCTTCAATTTAATTACATCTAAAAGCAGTTGAAAAAGCTGGATCTGGATCTGACCTTTTCATATAATTTCCTCTCACCCCCTTCAAAATAAGATTCACATACCTATTGTTTGTTAATCTGGAGGACTTTGGAGGCAAGAATGGGAGACATGTCACAACTGCCGTGATGGTCTGGAAAACACTACATGGCAAATCCTTGAGCTGAACACCCTGGATTCTTTTAAAAATGACGAATAAAAGGCTGCTGTGAATCAACTAGCAACCCAACAGTTTGACATGATAATTACTCATGTTAAACCCGACTATTTTTATGTACCCTATGAATGATACATACCATTGCTAAAGTCAATGTGCACATTCTTGCTCCTCTCCAGGACATCATTGTGGTTGTCAATGACTCGTCTACCCTGTGCTCATAAAAATAAACACTCCTTACACATGGTCCTTGTGTCACCAGTTTATTTTTCTACACATTACATTTTATTTATGAAAACTAGTTCAGAAGCAGTTCAGGAGCATGGCGGTGGGTTAATTGCATTTTGGCATGATGAGACCTGAGGAATTGACTGGCATCCCACCCATCATCAGTGCAGTGAGCTGTATGGGTAAACCATTGTAAATGGATTTATACCTCCTAGTTGGCAGTTATCAGTCATTTAAACCAGACCTCACTAACCAAACAATCTAATTACAGTTTAAAACTGTATAACACGTACATTTTATAGACCATTAACCTCTTTTGAATTTAACCCTTTGTACTGCCAGCATGGCTAACAGTTGTCTCTACCCCAAACTGCAACCTCTACACAACTCAATACAATTCTGACAACTCCTTTTTTCATAAATAAACTATTATATTCCTGCTGTTGGTCTACTCTGTAATCTTAAACTGCTGCAGCTATAACAATTTCACACTAACCAATTACATAAATATTTCACAAACAAGGTGTTACAAAAATAGCACTTTCCTTTGCAATGCAGTCTCAATCTATACAGTATGAAATGGCTTGATCTGTAGCAGTACTTGTACTATCTCAGTCCCACACTTTTGTACCCCTTTAAAAGACATCAACTGTTACATTAAGAGATTTAGTAATGCCACCAGCCCAATTCACCGCAAATACAATAAACCTGATATACTACACAACATACGTAAGTAAACTGCTTTTCAGACATTTTCACTTGAAATGGAATGGAAAACTGAAATTATACAGCAATTACTCTTAAATGAAAGTGTATAGTGGGAGTCACCACGGACAGCACCAGTAAAAAGTCAACACCCCAGCTGAGGAGACAGAAGCACCAGTGTGAGGTTAGCTGGGATCAAAAACAATACAAAAAGTGAGAAAATAAAGTAAGCGACTGCCATGTTACCTACAAGCTGGGCTTAACCTATCTAATGGGGTCCAGCTTGTTGAAAAAACTGCTATCACAGCAGTCACCAGACTGGACATTTGCTATTCAGTGGGGTCCAGTCTGTGCATAACAAGTTAGTGCATAAAAAGGTGCATGCGTTTGCCTGCCCCTGTGAAAGGGCATAAAGGGACAGGCAAAACAGAAGATGAAAACCTAAGACAGGTACAATGCTCAGCAGGACTGATGGTGCAAAAACACCATCATCCAGGGGTGGCTCTGCTCCTCTCAGAGGGTGTCCAGTGTGCCTTTATAGGACCTGCCCAGCTGGGACTCATAAGCTGGAAGCCAGGACACCTGGTACTACAAAGACAAGGGGTTACCCTTCTACCAGGGCTCCACCTCCACACTGGGCCCACCCCTGCATAATGCCACCCCAGCATATAAACAAATGGGAATAAATGTGCATATTCATTTCTACACTATTTCACTATGCACAAATCACCCAGTGGCCAATTTAAAAACATTTAAAAACCACAAACTGCATTTCAATTCTGTGTTTTACACCGTCAATGTCTAAAATATATACCTTAAAGCTCACCTATTTTCTCCACAAATACCACAGGTTTTCATAATACAGGAATGTATACAAATGCTTAGATCACTAAAAATAAAATTAAAACTGCTTATAAACATCCTCTATGCTGAGGAATGTACCCAAAGAGTACCCAAATAAATGTTAAATAAATGTACCCAAAGATTGTGACCTAAATAAAATGTAGGGAAAAGCAGGTCCAGTGCCAGTATATACTCAATATAGCACCTTGTACAACCACAACCACAATCAGCATACAAGAAACAAAAGAAAACCGACTCAGTACATTTAGATATTTTTAATCATCCCACACCAACAAAAATATAGATTTTCAATACATGAGGACATTTTCTGGCAAAGAATTTACAAAGCCACATAACTACATATCTCTTCTCACAAAACAGAACAAACAACCCCCATCTTTCTCCTACCTCATTCTGTAGGAAATCCCCTCCCATGACAAAGGGCTTTCTGTGCAGGTACCAAAAAAGAGCGGCACTCAGCTAAACCAATCCCTCTTTTCCAAGTGAGTGGATGGCATTAGTTTTCCTTTTATTCATTTCTACCTTACGTGCTCAATTCAGTTTTACTCTACAGCCAATGCAAGATTTATATACATGTGTGCACCCATGCAAATAAATCATTGCATGACCTTTGAGTCTCTCAAACTCTGCTTTTCAAATGGCTTAGAATGTGCAAAACACTACAAAGTTACCAACTGCCAACTCTTTCTCCATTCCAGCACTAGAAGTCACTTTGTCTCCTCCCTGCCAGGTGGCTCAGGTGCTGAAGTTACAAGCCATGGTCCTAACAGCCATTACAAGGCAGGTGTGCAGAGATTCACTTAGAGCTTCATGCAGCTCTTGTTGTACAACGAATAGCACCTGAACCTCTTTCCTGCCCACAATTAACCCACCAAAGACCTCCCTCCCTTTCTCTGCCTTTGTTGTTAGGAACTTCTAAAGCAGCTTTGATGCTCCTCTGATGAGTCCATTGGCTTCTGGAATTGGAACAGGCACATGATTCCCCAAGCAGATCTTGGCAGACAGAACCCACTACCCAGTCTGCTGCATCTGGGCTCCAGTCCTGGTGAACGTCCTCCCTTGGCAGCAAAGGCCTGGTCATCCCCCAGACAGCAGAGAACCTCAAGAAAAAATAAGAAACTGGACTGAGTCCTCTGCACAAGTCAGAAATGGTCCAGCCAACATTCCCACTCCCAACACCAGTTTTGACCTAAACCGCCATAATGTTCAGTGCTACACCTTTTCAGGACAAACCAACAGAAAACCACCCTGAAGAGTGCAAAAGCAAAAACCCACGGTGCAGGGCTCCTACCACAGGGGAGAACTTCAGTTCTATTATCTTGTTTAAAACATAAGTACACAAGTTACAAATTACAGGTTCATCCTTCTCAAAACAGCCAGCTAACCAACTTATCCCTTTCCTCAACCCCAACAAACCCAAACAAAATAACCCAGAATGTTCTTGCCTGCTTACCCAGGACATAGATCCACTTGCTTCTCTTCCAATGCCTTATAAAGCATGGACACTGAGAGAAGAAATAGAACTGTTAAAATGACAAAATCAAAGATTCTCAAATATTCAATTCTCCGTGAAATGAACTAAAGATAATGCACGGCTTTCAGATTGTCCTACATTCCTCTGACAAAAGGGTCTTTCAAGTCCATTTTAAGTGTAAAAAATGATAAAAGTCAAGAGTAATATATGGTGTTTTTAGGATGTACTGCACTGTATGCTGCAACTCCCATGCACACACCAAAAGCTGCCTGCCCAATATACTCAACGTACCCCATTTAACGTGATATGCAATCTACACTAATGTACCTGAATGTACCCAAATAAACCAACATATACCCATAGTACCCAAATGTACCCGATTAAAACCCCATGTACCCAGTGTGCTCATTATGCTCAAAATGCCCCATCTCTCTTCCTGGATGGAAAGGGACTCACCTGACCCACTCACCTGACTAGATCCTTTGATGTTACTGTTGACTTTGTCTTGAAACAAGCACCCCACTCCTCCAACAGATCTTCATGGAAAGGTCCCAGAGACCAGCACCATCTGTTCTCCACTCCTGGTGATAAAAGATCCTCCATCTGGAGCAAAGGCCTGGTCAACCCTTCTGGCAGCAGAGAGCCTGAAAAGGAGAGAAATTTAGACCAAGTCCTCTGTACTTGTTAGAAACAGACAAGCCAGCATTTCTACTTCCAACATGGACACAGTGCAGCATCTGTCCAACACAGACCAACTGTAAAACACCCTGCAGAGAGCAAAGAGAAAACCCCCAGTCCAGGGCTCGTGCCACAGGGGGTGGGATCCATTGCAGTTCCTCCCCTGTGAGGAAATCAGTTCCTGTCCAGCACCAATCAAGAGAACCTGGCTGACATGCTGTCTCCTCAAAGACATAACCAGCAAGGAGTCTGCAGTGGAGGAGGCTGCCGGTGCGCCAAGTCACTGTTGTACTGCAGTGTATCCAAAGTGATTTATTTACATGTGTGCACCAATGAAATAAATCACATACAAAACATTCAGTATTTGAGCCAGAATGACAGCCAGTCAAGTGCATGTCAGTGTGGGAGTGCTTCACCCAAGCAGGGAACAAAACCCAGAAGATAGCCAAAAAGAAAAAAAAACATTTAGCACATTAAAGCATGACCTTATCCATCTGAAGATGTCCAAGAGCTTAACACAGCCTTCTCCAAAAGCACCTTTTCATGATGGGAAAAGAGTGAAACCCACCTCTGGTCCAGGGACCATGTCAAAAGACACTACCTTTGTACCTGCTCCAAGATCCACAGGCATCCAGGAATTTCAAGAAGGACAGCTTGCAGCATCTCTTCACTTTCCACTCTTCAAAGTGGAAGACTTAAATTCTCACAAATGGACATCAACAGGTCACACAGCTGGTATCCTTTTAGCCAGCCAGTGAGCTTCCTCTGAACAGGATTCTTCACGCCTGTCACTCCACACTGTGCTTTCAGATGGCCAGGGACTGGGAATCACCGATCATTGCACTAGTCTCATTTACAAACACAATCAACACCACTACTGACCAGCCTCATAAAAAGAGTTTGAGTTGTACCTCCCCTCTACTTACCTTCAAACTCACCTTTATCTTGGCCAAAAAGTTGCACTGATTGGGTTAAGAGCAATAAGCAGATCAGCATTAAAGATGCAGGCTATGGTCCAAGAACTTCAGGCAGTGAGATGATTGGATTACCGACCACCAGTATTCCCACCTCACGCAGAGGTTTGACAGTTGTGGTTGTTGAGAACTTTGAGCAGGTGGATCACCTCGCCTCAGGACAGAACTAGCCTCCTTTACTCAGAGCTGGGCCATCAAGCAGAATGGCATCATGGACTCCTAAAGTGGATAGACACTCCTCCAAACTGTCCATCACAGAGCAGCCAAGGTCAGTGATTCAGGCAATAGCTGAAAAATAGGCACAGCCTTCCGCTTCCTTATAGTTCCATTGACACAGCAGATTTCCAGGGAACCTCCGGATCCTGTTGCAATATTCCATTATGACAGTTGTCACCAGCTTGCTGGAATTCACATGCAGTGCAAAACAAAAAGGATTAAAGTTCAGATTCAAATTCAGTGCATCCATCTCAAAACGTACAGTTCAACACAACTCTACCCCCAATCCTGACTGATCACTGATCCTAACCTTAACCACTGGCCTCTTACTGGCCCAAACAGAAACAATAACCCAAGTCCTTGCCCTGCTCAACCAGGACATAGATGCTCTTGCTTCTCTTCTTGACAGCAGCTTGGAAGCTTCCTAAGGCAAGACTTTGCTTCCCCCTCCCCACAAATACTCAGATATTTAGGTCAATTTACAGAAGTTTAACATTCTCCACATTCCTATAACCAAGGAAATATGTTTCTTAATTCCATTTACAGTATTCCATGTGGACCTAGGGTACATACAAGCTCAATTAATGTACACCTAAAAACTATCAGTACTTCTACAAAAAAAGTAGTAACAAGTTTACAGTACAGCGAATTGACCTTAGAATTTTGTAAAGTTATATATCCCATCAAAAAGTGGTGGACATTCACTTAAAAAAAAAAAGTCAACACACCTAAGGCTGCAGTACGTTTACAGTCAGTTTTACATAAAGAACATTTCAAGTCCCCCCCCCCAAATTTGGGTTCCATAGCAGTACAAGACCAAAAACACCAACCATCTTTATTATTTAACAGCTGCAGCCTTGACTGGAACGCCATGAGGGGAAAGGTTTTAGAGCTTCAACATTTTAAACAATTGAAGTACAAAAGCACAGATAGCACTAAAACCCTATTGCTGGGCCACTGTATATAGATTTAAGCCTTCCAGCCACATCATGTTTTCTACCATCAGAGAGATTAAAGCTTGTACATATACAAACTTTTGGTAAAACTAAGCTTCACATTCACTACTCAGCTCCTTTAAATGTGTTCTAAAAATTGAACCAAATAGAAATGGTTTACTACCATAGTATCCTATACAGTCACAAGTCAATACACAGGAGCCAATGGCAAACCATGCAGTACTAAACAAAGCACAATTACACATCCAGAACAAGGGAGTCCTCCAGAAAAAGCACGTTTTCATACTGCTCTCTCCCTTCTCACAAGGCACAGTACACAACCAATTCCAGTCAGCATTGCAGGAAATTAGAAAAATATTGTCTCACTGGGTTAAATCAGGAAGTCTGCCTTACACTAGACAGGAGCATAGTTTCCCCCGTTTTACAATTTACTTAATTCACTTCTAAATTTCAGTCAATGTAAGATTTAGTTACATGTGTGCACCCATGAAATAAATCTTACATACTGCTGATTCTTTTCCAGTGGTACCATAATACAATTTAGCCATTTTTTTCCCAGTGCTTGCACAACACTTCCAATATTTGGCACTCATTTCCTCATTAACCAGTGCTTCTGCTAGGGGAATACTGCCATTAAGGCTAGAAAACCTACAAAGAACTCCAGCAGCTGCAGGCTAAACGAAGGCTTTAAAATCAGGGTCCCCTCCTACCTGGAACAGTCAGCTTTGGCTCAACCAGCCAGGTGGCTCAGGTGCTCCTGGAAACGGTCATCACAAAGCTGCTGTAAAGACCATCAGTCAGAACAGGAAGCTGTTCCTACCTTTAAAAGATGCTTAAGTGATGTCAAGCCCAAAGCTGCCCCACACGATCTCCCGTGGTCCCTTTTCCTGGTTGGTAGAGAACTCACTCAGCAACTGACTGGGTGCCCTGGCTGTTGTATTGGTTTAGAAACACTTAACTCCTCAAGCAGATCTTCACAGAAGAGAAAGCACCCAGTCTACAGTGTGCCACATCTGCATGTTATTCCTGGCAAATAAAGGTCATCCCTCTGGGAGCAAAGGCCTGGTCAACCCTTCCAACAGCAGAGAACCTGAAGTGGAGAAAGATTTAGATTTTGAGCCTCTACACTTAGAAACAGTAAAAAATTATTTACTTCTAGCTCCAGTTTTGTACTAAACTGCACAAATGTTCACAGTGCAGCACCTATCCAGGACAAACCAACAGGAAAAAACCCTGCAGAGAGCAAAGAGAAAACCCCACACTCCATGCTTGTTGCCACAGGGGAGGGATCCAGTGCAGTTCCTCCTGTGAGAAGCAGTTTCTGTGCCAACACCCATCAAGAGAACCTGGCTGTCATGCTGTCTCCACAGAGCCTTAACCAGCAAGGAGTCTGCAGTGTGCCAATTCACTGTTGTACTGCAGTGTATCCAAAGTGATTTACTTACATGTGTGCACCCATGAAATAAATCAAACACAAAGCAGTAATTCACTTTTTGAGAGCAAGAATGACAGCCAGTCAAGTGCATGTCAGTGTAGAAGTGCAGCACCCAGAAGAAAGTCAGGGGAAAAAAAAACACAAAAAGGCCTACACCTCATATTTAACACTCAAACATGATAGAAAATCACCAAAAGATTCCAAAATCTAACACTGGGCCTATTCTAATGGGTAAAAAAGCCCTCAATACTCATGAACTGGTTATTAATAGGAAAATTAACCTACTCCAAGTGAAAAACATGATACAGGAGTGAAATTCACCTCTTCTCCAGGGACAGTGTCCTTCTAGACACTACCTTTGCAACTGCTCCAAGAAGCATGGGCATCCAGGAAATTCAAGGACTGCTTGCAGCATCTCTTCACTTTCAGCTGTTGAAACCACAAGACTTCAATACTTACAGGTGGGCATCAACAGGTCACACGGTGAGTATCCTTTTAGCCACCCAGTGACCTTCCTCTGAACAATTCTCCAAGCCTGTCACTCCACACTCCACATCTGTGCTTTCAGATGGCCAGGGACTGGGAGCTCTGTTCACTGCACTGTAGTTTAACTCACAACAATCAACACCACTGCTGACCAGCCTTATAAAAAGAAGCAGCTCTGTGCACAGAAGCCCAAGGTTTCCACAAACTGTTCTGACAAGATCTCAACTGGCTACTCCACCAGCATCCTCTCTCCAGTGACTGTGCTCATTGTCACGATCTTCTCAGAACAGCACCTGAAGGAGACAAGGGAAGCAAAACAGTGATGACCACCCCACTCCCACAGAGAGGGGACCAACACAAGTGCTGTACAGACTGATCCCAGCCTTCAAAGCCTCACACTAACCTTGACCTGTATCTCCCCTCTACTTACCTTCAGCTCACCTTGTTCACTGAGGGAAGCCCAAGAACACAAGCAGCACCACAGCTTTCTACACTCCAGCAGAGACAGAAGCACCAGCATGTTGGACAGAGTAGGAGAGGGAGTAGGTTCTTCCTTGTTATCCTAGTGAAACTGCTCAGTCAGGATATAAATCCTCTTTCTTGTTGCTGGTTTGAGACCTAGAGAAAAAAGTTTCAGTATTTAGTAACAAGAGTTTCATACACTAAAATCAGAACCCACCTGTCACAGCTGTGATCATCTGTTTCACAACTCTTCAGAATCCTACAAGTAGAGGAAGAGACTCATTTCTATAGATGTTAGAAAATTTAAAATTGTCTCAACCAAAAGCAAATAGGAATTTCACAATAACCTTAACTTCACCCTATGCTTTCACAAACTTAAATTTCTGAAAGTTATTTAAAAAAAATATGAAAACCCTTCCAAACTTCTCTTGATTAAAAATAAATACATAGCAAAACCACTCACCTTGCACAGTAACACCAAAAACTAACAACCACCGGCCCAATACCACAAAGACTCAAGAGCCCTTTCTCTTGCTATAGCCAGAAACAAACAGAGCCCAGCTTCCCAGGCTGCCTTGATATAAGCCTCACGATGACCTCAGGGGAATAGATAATTCACCAGGAGCCAATCCTAACATCTCCTCAAAGTGCAAACACCAAATCACCACTGCTTCTAATACAACACACACCTGCTTCCTATGACCAAACAAGTATTAACCAGCTAACCTATTGATCTCTCCATCCCAAAGCCAAATTAATTTCCAAATTACTTACAAGAACACACATTAAATAGCAATATGCTCAAATTATTCAATTAGTTGCAGTTTCTTAGTGATTAAACCATCTTTTTATCACTTCAACTTAACCCGTAAATGGTGAAAAGTGACTTTGAAGTCAAACTTCAAATTATTCAAGATCTTTAAAGTGTCTTTTACATAACTCCAAATGTTCAAAGTGTATGTATCCATACTGTATATCACATATACAGATGCTGCCATTCAAAACGAGCGAGGTATGCTGTGGTAAAACGCGGTGGGCATGTTGCATCACAACATGTCATAACGTGTCATATCACATCATACCACAGCTATGATAATAGTATCCGGAATCACCGCCAGGTGGAGCTAATAAAGCTTAACCTCTCATGTACAGCGTTTGAGCTGTCACCAGAAAACACCCGGTTTCAAATCCCGATCACTGCTGAGGGACAATCTTTATCTAATTAAGATTTTAAGTTGTATACTCTTTAGAATTTTAATTTTAAACTGTATATTACAGCATGTTAATCATTGAACATTAAAAAGTTGGTATATTTTATAAAAGTAAGATTGCTGTTGGACAAAAGTACACAACCTTCCACCTTCGTCATAAATATTTTAATTATGCATAAATATTTTATGTATCAAAGTCTTTAACTTCTTAATTTACATGGGTTCTGGCTTTAATGTACTTGTTGTAACATTATTAATAAGCACTCTCAGGTTCACAGGGGTATGCACCCTCACCACTGCAACCTCAGGCTGGCCCCTCACCACTGAGGACTCAAACCCAGGTCTCCGGCATCACTCCACAGGGAACCACCCAGCTGAGCTAAAGGGAGATCTTCTCTCAACCCAGTGGCTGTGGACTCTACTATCCACAGGGAAGGGCGGTGACGTCACCGTGCTGGTAAGCCAGCTCGCACAACCTGTAATGTCAGCCGTATGCAGTACATTAAGCTTATATTCTGTACTTCATAAAAAAGTTATAACATTTTATCATTTTCCAAGAATACGTACAGTACAGTAGTAAGAACACCATTTGCTGTTAATGTAAAAAGATAAATGTTGTAGTGAGTTAAATTCACTTGATAGCTATATTAATATTGAATCGTGTAACTAAGCAGCTAAAGTATCACAAGTGAATGTTTTGGAAACATTTTGACGTGTTTCTTTTTTTTTTTAATCTTCTATTGTTCTTGTGTACGCATTACTGAAGCTAAAAGTTTAGCCTTTGTCACTAATTTAACCACTAAATAAAGACATAAATATAGAAATCCCTACATTACAAACTGTATATGGCCGGTATTAGTATTTTAAAGAAAAAATACACAACAGTATTTCACTTTCTCCCTAAACATTTTAAGCATCAAAGTCTTACATATGGTTATTTTAGAAACCTTTTTATGTGATCCTTCTGACCATATTAAGTTTATATACCTTGTGAAAAGTGATAATGTTTTAAACCTTTTCTGTGAATTTGCTCGTTATCAGCATAAAATAAAGCATACTTTTAGAATTTGATTAACAAGGAATATAATATGGAATCATGTATCTAAAGAAAAGTATCTAAAGTATCTAAAGAGCATGCTTGCCAGCGTGGTGACATCACCGCCTTTCCCTCTGAATAGCTAGCAGGGACCTCAGCCTCTAATAATAGGCAGTGAAAACATTTGTCTACCTGTCCATGGGGGGAAGGGGGACTGTCTTTCATTCGAAGGTTCGCCTATTGTACTCTGAGAATGTAGGAAGGCAGAAAAGTGCCCTCGGTCTTTTCACTGACAAAGTTGTGTTAACAAAAACTACAGTATGCTTAAGAGCTGTTAAACCAGTTCTATTTAATGTTCTATTTATTTTTTCAGCACAGCCAGCCGGCCCGAACCACACAGACACCAGCTAGCCTTACAATCTAATCTTTCCACCTTTGATCCCATGAAGAAGTACATTACGCTCCTGCTTTGTTTAACAATGGTATGAAAAATAAATTTAAATGGTGAGAAATCTATGCTTAAAGTTAATTAAGGGACTTAGAAGACAAAGATAACGATTTATATTACATTGTCAGATTGTGAATCAATAAAGGCATTTAATTAAACACGTTTGCAATTTTAATCAAAATGGGTGTAATGGGGTTAGACCATTAGATTTGCAATACACTTTCTCGTGATCATCTAAGAATCTTTGTGTAAGCTGTAATTTTTTTTAACTTTTATACATTTCAAACACTTTAATTTTGTAAACACAACACACATTCCATACAGCTACAGTACAATCACATTCTCCTGCCTTCCCGTGGTGTAAAACGAATTAGCAGGTGATTGAGATAACAATGCATCGCCCACTGAGTGGAATGTTCTTTTTTACAAGTGTAAAAAGACGTGATACGTGTCTCATCTATAACTCTTCAGTTCACAGAGAAATTCCGCCAGACCCTCAAAACATTGTCCAATAAAACTCTTCTTGTGCCTAATTTTAAGTTTAGCAGTTTAGTTTTTAGTTTTGCACGATAAGCACATTGTTTAATTGGGATGACATTATCCACTTCAATTATCACTGTAGCCACTACTTCATGGTGGGTGGCTGCGTTAGCCTGTGTAGTCTGCAAAGGAACAAGTCATAGGTTTATTCCATGCTGAAAAGAGAAGAGAGAAAATGCAAGGTTTCGGCTGTGAAACCTTCTTCAGGTGTGAGGGTCTTCAGTGCAAAATGAAACGCTTGGAGTTTGTCAGGCGCTCTGAACGAGTTAAACTTTGATGCTGGAAAAATGTATTTCCCAGAAGCTATACTGACTCTCTCTGATGCAGTGCATTCACTGGTCAGGTGACTGAGGGCTTGCCAGCACAGTGGCGTCACTGCCTTTCATATGGATAGGTGTGACCTGGTCTGTTAGTATTGAGGGCAGGTCTCACTGTAGCTCAACTGGCTGCTTCCCTATTAAGTGACAGTGGGGGCCTGAGTTCAATTCTTCAGTTGATAGGGCATGATCCTGAAAACACTACCTTATTAATACTATCTTCTGTGTTGCATTAACTAACTCTTCAGTTTATTCTGCCAGACAGTATATAAATATAATTATATCGTTATTTATTTCTTTAGATAGTCCTTATATTATAAACACCTTTAGGCTCGGCAAATTATTTTTTTAGCTTTTAAAAAAGAAATAAAAAATGAGATATAATGCTGTGTTCCTGCTTAACTTAGACATTACATGATTTTAAAAGCTATAAAAACAGGTTTCGATAGTTAATAACCACTTTTAATGTGTGAAAAATGGGTGATCTTTCTTCCTCGTGATCAGCTTAGAATCTTTGTGTACGCTTTAAGTTTTTTTTTTCTTAATTAAACATTAAAAATGCATGTAGATCAGATCAGCAGCTCTTTTTTTCTCAATTGATTTTTTTCCCTGTATTTATCATATTGGCTAGCTAATGTCCTCTTTGCTAGCTAATGGTACTTGTGACTGTGTTTCTGCATTGTGTAGCAACGAGGGACTATATTCTCAGGTGAAGGAACGTAAACATCTTAAACATTTTCGCGTTTAATATTTTTTTTTAATTAAACTTCATTCTATACAGCACTCGCATATTTGGGGACCGTTTTATAAAAGCAATAAGACACTCGAGGCATGTGCTATATCGTGGATATAGTCACAGTTAAAAGGTTGCCGGCCCTCTGCATCGCGGAGTATGAAAAGTATGAGCTTCTGTTACTGTGATAACGAACGCAAGTATTCATGGAAAATGGTAATCACTTAACTTGGAATGTTTTGTGATATTTAGAAAGACCAACAAATTCAATATAGTGTCGATAATATTTATTATTAGTAATAACGACAGTAGTAGCAGCTTCAAATTATTCGTTATTAATAAATGACTTAGCTTCGAACAGTGGTGATATTTAACAGTATAAAAAATGTGAATATACAGTAGTGTCCATAACATTTGCTATTTTCGTTTTTCAAAGAAGTGTTTATTTGTTAAATAAAAGCTCATGACAATAGCTGGGTTAGAACACTGGACCTGAGGCTTATAAATCAGTCACTTAAGCCATCACGCCACAGACACAGTCACACAGAAAGCACTGAACCTGAAGTACACATATCCATAGAAAGTCTTATACTACTGTTTGAGCTACAGTATATGAATCTAATTATATCATTATTAATTTCTTTAGATACGCGATTCCATATTATATTCCCTATTAATCAAATTCTAAAAGTATGCTTTTGTTTACTCCGATAACGATCATATTAACAGAAAAGGTTAAAACATTATCACTTTTCACAAAGTATATAAACTTCATATGGTCAGATGGAGCACGTAAAAATGTTTCCAAAATAACCACATGTAAGACTTTGATGCTTAAAATGTTTAGGAAGAAAGTGGAATACTGGTGTGTATTTTTTCTTTAAACGACCAATACCAACCATATACATAATATGTTTATGTTCCTAAATTAATATCATTTATGATGATCAGACACATTATGCTCCTCTTCTGTTTATGCTCAGCTACTAAAATTTCCCTTTAGTTGTAAAATTCCATATAAATATTCAATACTTAGCGGATTAAAACTTGCACAGTAAAGAGATTAAATGATTAAATCTTTTCACTGACGACCAACGCACCACGAGTACCCCTGTCGGTCATTTTGGCCAGCCAATCATGCACCTTGGTACACCGCAGTGGCTTGTGGGTAGTTGCATGAGGTATGGGTTTGTACCGCGCATTTTGAATGGCTGCATCTGTATAAAGTCAACACCAGAAAAAAGACTTCACTGATTACATGTTGTGTAACCAAACATAGCAGCAACCTTGACAGTTGCTCTGTTTCATTTGGTCAAAATAATCACAAATCACATGAAAAAAATAAATTACACTCCTTAAAAAAATAAAAAGTTAATGTTACGTACTCTGAGGGAAAAAGGTATGGAAAAGATCCTGTGTGGAGTGTGAGAGAGAAAACTGAATTCCTAGGCGAATATAATCCATCGTGAGGCTAGATCGAAGTCGGAGATAAGAAGCGGTAGGTCAGAAACCCAGGGGGTCACAAGAACAAACGATAAGTCAGATGAAATCGCTAACTAGATACAAAGCTCAGGCTGAAGAAACCTTAATAGTGGTAGAGTAAAACTCAGAGCAGATCAGACTTCCATGGAATCTTGGCTGGTAGAGTAAATCCCAGACTGGATCACACTTCCATCAGATCTAGACTGGTAGAGTAAAACTCGAAGCGGAAAAGACTATCATGGGATCAGGAATGGTAGAGAAAAACCCAGAGCAGATCACATTTCGATGGGATCCAGACTGATAGATTAAAACTCGGAGAGTATCAGACTTCCATATGATCCGGAATAGTAGAGTAAAACCAGGCTCATATAAATCTTCCATGGGATCCAGACTGGTAGAGTAAAACCCGGAGTGGATCAGATTTTGAAGGGATCAGAACTGGTAAAGTGAAACCTGGAGGGGATCAGGCTTCCATGGGATCCAATGTGTTAGAGTAAAACCCAGAGTGCATCAGAGTTTAATGGGATCTGGACTGGAAGAGTAAATTCCAGACCAAATTACACTTCCAAGCAATCCGGACTGGTAGAGTAAAACCCGAGGTGGATTAGACTTCAATGGGATCTGGACCAGTAGAGTGAAATCTGAACTGGATATGATTTCCATGGGATCCAGAGTGCGTCAGACTTTAAGGGAACCAGACTGGTAGAGCGAAACTCGGAGCGGATCAGACCACCATGGGATCCGGACTGGTAGGACAAAATACAGAGCGGATCAGACATTCAAAAGACCTTGATAGCTAGAGTAAAACCCGGAGCAGATCAGACTCCCCAGGGTAGGACTGGTAGAGTTAAACCCAAACCGGATCATACTTCCATGGGAAGTGTGATCCAGTAAACCCAGAGTACATCACAATTCCATGGGATCAGAACTGGTAGATTAAAACCCGAACCGGATCAGATTTCCAAGCAATCCGGACTGGAGTAAAACACGACCCAGATCAGACTCCCATGGGATCCAGATTGGTAGAGTAAAACATGGAGCGGATCTTACTTCCATGGGATCTGGACCGGTAGAGTCAATCCTGGAGTGGATCAGACAACCAAGGGATCCAGACTCGTGGACTAAATACTAGTATCCAGATAGACTAGTATCCAAACTGATAGATCTAAATCCAGAGCGGATCACACTTCTATGGGATCAGGAATGGTAGAGTAAAACCAGAACCGGATCACATTCCCATGAGATGTGAACTGGTAGAGTTAATCCCAGATCAGATCAGACTTCCATGGGATCCAGACTGGTAGAGTAAACGCAGAGCTGATCAGTCTCCCATGGAATCAGGACTTGTAAACTTGTAAAACCGGAGCAGATCAGAAATCCAAGGGATCCAGACTTGTAGAGCGAATCCTGAACCAGATCAGACTCCCATTGTACCCGGACTGGTAAAGCAAAACCTGGAGCGGATCGGACATTGATGGGATCCGGACCAGTAGAGTCAACCCTTGAGCGGATCAGACAACTAAGGGATCTGGAGTTGTAGACTAAAGACTAGTATCTGGATAAAGTAGTATGTGAACTGGTAGATCGAAACCTGGAGAGGATCATAGTTCAACGGGATCTGGAATGGTAGAGGGAAACCTGAACCGTATTAGACTTCCAAAATATCCGGACTGGTGGAGTAAAACCTGAACCGGATCAGACTCCCATGGGATCCGGACAGGTAGGGTAAATCCTGCAGTGAATCAGACAAAAAAGGGATCTGGACTCGTAGACTAAAGACTAGTATCTGGAGAGACTAGTATCTGAACTGTTAGATTGAAACGTGGAGCGGATCATACTTCCAAGGAATCCAGACTGTTAGGTTTAGGAAGATCCTATGGAATACTGATCCGCAAAACCCAGAGCAGATCACACTTCTATGGAATCTGGACAGGAAGAGAAAAAAACGGTGCGGATTATACTTCCATGGGATCAGGACTGGTAGAGTAAAACCCGGAGCGGATCAGACACCCATTGTATCCGGACTGGTAGAGCGAAACCTGGAGCGGATCAGACATCCATGGGATCTGGACTACTAGAGTACATCCCGGAGTGGATCAAAAATCCAAGGGATCTGAACTCGTAGGCTAAAGTCTACTATCCGGATAGATTAGTATCCGAACTGGTAGATCGAAACCCGGAGCAGATCATACTTCAACGTGATCCGGAATGGTAGAGTAAAACTTGAAATGTATCAGACTTCCAAGCAATCTGGACTGGTGGAATAAAACCTGAACCAGATCAGACTCCCATGGGATCTGGAATGGTAGATCGAAAACTGGAGTGGATCAGACTCCCATGGGATCCAGACTGCTAGAGTGTAACCTGGAGCGGATCAGTATTCAAAGGGATCCGGAATGGTAGAGTGAAGCACAGACCAGATCTTACTTCCATGGGATCCGGATGGGTACAGTAAATCCTGGAGCGGATCAGACATCCAAGGGATCCAGACTCGTAGGCTAAAGTCTAGTATCCGAATAGACTAGTATCCGAACTGGTAGATCGAAACCCAGAACGGATCATACTTCAACAGGATCCGGAATGGTAGAGTAAAACCCAGAGCAGATCAAGTCCCATGAGATCTGGACTGGTAGGGTAAAACCTGGACCGGATCACACTCCCATGGGAATCCGGACTGGTAGAGGGAAACACGGACTGGATCAGACTTCCAATTGATCTGGACTGGTAGAGGGAAACCCAGACCGGATCAAATTTCCACAAGATCCGGACTGGTAGAGTAAAACCCGGATCAGATAAGACTCCACAGGGATCCGAACTAGTAGAATAAAGAACAGAATCCTGACTGGTAGATTGACACACAGAGCACATCAGACTACCATAGGATTCGGACTACTAGAGTAAAACCTGGAGCGGATCAGACTCCCCAGGGATCCAGACTGGTAGAGTTAAACCTGAACCTGATCATACTTCCATGGGATCGGGACTGTTAGGTTTAGGAAGATCCTATGGAAGTGTGATCCGCTAAACCCAGAGCAGATCCTAATTCTATGGGATCTGGACTGGAAGAGAAAAACACGGTGCAGATCAGACTTCCATTGGATCCGGTATGATAGGGTAAAACCCGGAGCGGATCAGACTTCCAAGGGATCGGGGCTCGTAGACCAAAGACTAGTATCCAGATAGACTAGTATTCGGACTGGTTGATCTAAACCCAGAGCAGATCACACTTCTATGGGATCAGGAATGGTAGAGTAAAACCAGAACCGGATCAGGCTTCTTAGCAATCCAGGCTGATAGAATAAAACTAGGATGTGAATCAGACTTTCATGGGATCCGGACTAGTATAGTAAAACCTGGAGAAGATCAGATACCCATTGAATCAGGACTTGTAGACTAAAACCCGGAGCAGATCAGACTCCCAAGGGATCCAGACTGGTAGAGTTAAACCCGAACCGGATCATACTTCCAAGCAATCCGGACTGGTGGCGTAAAACCCAGAGCGGATCAGACTTCCAAGCGATCCGAGCTCGTAGACTAAAGACTAATATCCGGACTTGTACATCTAAACCCAGAGCGGATCACACTTCTATGGGATCAGGAATGGTAGAGTAAAACGTGAACAGGATCAGACTTCCAAGCAAGCCGGACTAGAAGATCAATACCCGGTGCAGATCAGACTCCCAAGGGATCCGGACTGGTAGGGTAAAACCCGGACCGGATCACACTCCCATGGCAACCAGACTTGTAGAGCAAATCTCGGAAAAGCTCGGACTCCCAAGGGCAAAACCGGAACATTTTCAGACCTCCATGGAATCTGGACTGGTAGAGGGAAACCCGGACCATATCAGACTTCTAAGGGATCTGGAATGGTAGAGGGAAACCCAGAGCGGATCAGACTCCACAGGGATCCGAACTAGTAGAATAAAGAATCGTATCCTGACTGGTAGATCGACACACGGAGCACATCAGACTACCATGGGATTTGGACTGGTAGAGTAAAACCCGGAGATGATCAGACTACTATGGGATTCGGACTGGTTGAATAAAACCTGGAGCGTATCAAACTCCTCAGGGATCCGGACTGGTTGAGTAAAACCCAGAGCGAATCATACTTCCGTGGGATCCAGTATAGTATTGCAAAACCTGGACCAGTTCAGACTCCCATGGGATCCGGACTGGCAGAGCAAATCTCTGAACGGAATGGAATCCCAAAGGATCCGGATTGTAAGAGCAAATCCAGGACATTTTAAGACTTGCATGGGATCTGGACTGGTAGAGTAAAACTCGGAGCAGATCAGACTACCATGGGATTCGGACTGGTAGAGTAAAACCCGGAACGGATCGGACTACCATGGGATTCGGACAGCTAGAGTGAAACCCGGAGAGGATCAGACTACCATGGGATCTGGACTGGAAGAGAAAAACACGGTGCGGATCAGACTTCCATTGGATCTGGTATGATAGGGTAAAACCCGGAGCGGATCAGACTTCCAAGGGATCCGGGCACGTAGACCAAAGACTAGTACCCAGATAGACTAGTACTCGGACAGGTTGATCTAAACCCAGAGCGGATCACACTTCTATGGAATCAGGAATGGTAGAGTAAAGACTTCTAAGTAATCTGGGCTGATAGAGTAAAACCCGGATTGAATCAGACTTTCATGGGATCCGGACTGGTATAGTAAAACCTGGAGCAGATCAGATTCCCATGGAATCAGGACTTGTAAACTAAAACACGGAGCAGATCAGACTCCCAGGGGATCTGGACTGGTAGAGTTAAACCCGAACCGGATCATACTTCCAAGCAATCCGGACTGGTGGAGTAAAACCCAGAGCGGATCAGACTTCCAAGGGATCCGGACTCGTAGACTAAACACTAGTATCCGGACTGGTAGATCTAAGCCCAGAGCGGATCACACTTCTATGGGATCTGGAATGGAAGAGTAAAACCTGAACAGGATCAGACTTCCAAGCAATCCGGACTAGTGGATTAAAACCCGGTGCAGATCAGACTCCCATGGGATCCGGACTCGTAGACTAAAGTCTAGTATAAGGATAGACTAGTATCCAAACTGGTAGATCGAAACACGGAGTGGATCAGACTTCCATTGGATTCGGTCAGGTAGAGTAAATACCAGAGCGAATCATACTTCCGAGGGATCCAGTATAGTAGTGTAAAACCTGGACCGGTTCAGACTCCCATGGGATCCAGACTGGCAGAGCAAATCTCGGAATGGTTCAGAATCCCAATGGATCTGGATTGTAAGAGCAAATCCAGGACATTTTAAGACTTCCATGTGATCTGGACTGGTAGAGGAAAACCCAGAGCGGATCGGACTACCATGGGATTCGGAATGGTAGAGTAAAACCTGGAGCGGATCAGACTCCCAAGGGATCCGGACTGGTAGAATTAAACCTGAACCGGATCATACTGCCAAGCAATTCCGGATTGGTCGAGTAAAACCCGGAGCGGAAAAAACTCTTAGTGATCCGGAGTAGTAGACTAAAGACTTTTATCCAGAAAAACTGGTATCCGGAATGATAGATCGAAACTCAGGGCGGATCACACCTCTATGGGATCAGGACTGGTAGAGTACATCCAGAAACCGGATCAGACTTCCAAGCAATCGGGGCTGGTAGAGTAAAACCCAGAGTGAATCAGACTTTCATGGCATCCGGACTGGTAGAGCTAAACCCGGAACAGATCAAACTGCCCAGGGATCCAGATTGTTAGAGAAAAACCCCAAACTGGAACAGGCTCCACAGGGATCCGGACTGCTAGAGCAAAACCCAGAACTGATCATACTTCCGTGGGATCTGGTTTGGTTGCGTAAAACCGATACCGGATCAGACTCCCATTGTATCCGGACTGGTAGAGCGAATCCTGGAGCGGATCAGACATCCATGTGATCCGGACCGGTAGAGTAAATCCCGGACTGGATCAGACTTCCAAGCATCTGGACCGGTGGAATAAAACCTGGTACGGATCAGACTCCCATGGGATCCGGACTGGTTGATCGAAACCTGGAGCAGATCAGACTCCCATGGGATCCAGATGGGTAGAGTGAAACCTGGAGCGGATCAGACATCCAAGGGATCCGGACTAGTAGACTAAACACTAGTATCCAAATAGATTAGTATCCAGACGGGTAGGTCGGATCCCGGAGCGGATCAGTCTCCCATGGGATACAGACTCGTAGGCTAAAGTCTAGTATCCGGAAAGACTAGTATCCGGACTGGTAGATCGGAACCCGGAGCGGATCAGACTCCCATGGGATCTGGTGTGGTAGAGTAAAACCCAGAGAGGATCAGAATTCTATGGGATCCGGTCAGGTAGATTAAGACCCAAACCGGATCACACTTCCAAGCAATCCGAACTGGTGAAGTAAAACCCGGAGCGGAAAAGACTCTTAGTGATCCGGAGTAGTGGACTAAAAACTTTTATCCAGATAGACTAGTATTCAGAATGATAGATCGAAACTCAGGTCGGATCACACCTCTATGGGATCAGGACTGGTAGAGTAAATCCAGAAATGGATCAGACTTCCAAGCAATCCGGGCTGGTAGAGTAAAACCCAGAGTGAATCAGACTTTCATGGCATCCGGGCTGGTAGAGCTAAACCCGGAACAGGTCAGACTGCCCAGGGATCCGGATTGGTAGAGAAAAACCCCAAACCGGAACAGACTCCACAGGGATCCGGACTGGTAGAGCAAAACCCGGAACTGATCATACTTCAATGGGATCTGGTTTGGTTGTGTAAAACCCATACCGGATCAGACTCCCACTGTATCCGGACTGGTAGACCGAATCCTGGAGCGGATCAGACATCCATATGATCTGGACTGGTAGAGTAGATCCCAGGGCGGATCAGACTTCCAAGCAATCTGGTCCGGTGGAATGAAACCCGGAACGGATCAGACTCCCATGGGATCCAGACGGCTAGAGTGAAACCTGGAGCGGATCAGACATCCAAGGGATCCGTAATGGTAGAGTAAAACCCGAACCGGGTCAGACATCCAAGCAATCCGGACTGGTCGATCGAAACCCTACAGGATCAGACTTCCATCAGATCCAGAATGGTAGAGTTAAACCCGGAGCGGATCATACTCCCGAGGGATCCGGACTAGTAGACTAAACACTAGTATCCAGCCATATCACCCTGCAACTCACAACTGGCAACCCACTGAAGCTCAGCAGGTGTGAGCTTGGTCAGTTCCTGGATGGGAGACCTCATGGGAAAACTAATGTTGCTGCTGGAAGAGGTGTTAGTGGGGCCAGCAGGGGGCGCTCACCCTGCGGTCCATGTGGGTCCTAATGTCCCAGTATAGTGACTTGGACACTATACTGTAAACAGGCACCATCCTTCGGATGAGACGTTAAACCGAGGTCCTGACTCTCTGTGGTCGTTAAAAATCCCAGCGCGTTTCTTGAAAAGAGTAGGGGCGTCTTGGCCAAATTTCCCATTGGCCCTTATCAATCATGGCCTTCTAATAATCCCCCTCTATGAATTGGCTACATTACTTTGTTCTCCTCCCCACTGATAGCTGATGTGTGGTGCGCGTTCTGGCGCACTATGGCTGCCGTCGCATCATCCAGGTGGATGCTGCACATTGGTGGTGGTGGAGGGGAGTCCCCATTACCTGTAAAGCGCTTTGAGTGGAGTGTCCAGAAAAGTGCTATATAAGTGTAAGCAATTATTATTATTATTATTGGTATCCAGACTGGTAGGTCGGATCCCGGAGCGGATCAGATTCCAATGGGATCCGGACTAGTAGAGTGAAACCTGGAGCGGATCGGACATTCAAGGGATCCGGACTCGTAGGCTAAAGTCTAGTATCCGGATAGACTAGTATCTGGACAGGTAGGACGGAACCCGGAGTGGATCAGACTCCCATGGGATCTGGTTTGGTAGAGTAAAACCCAGAGAGGATCAGAATTCTATGGGATCCGGTGAGGTAGATTAAGACCCGAACCGGATCACACTTCCAAGCAATCCAAACTGGTGAAGTAAAACTTGGAGTGGATCAGACTCCCCAGAGATCCGGAGTGGTAAAGCGAAACCAGAAGCGGATCACACTTCTATGGAGTCTGGACTGGAAGAGAAAAACACGGTGCGGGTTATACTTCCATGGGGTCAGGACTGGTAGAGTAAAACCCGGAGCAGATCAGACTCCCATTGTATCCAGACTGGTAGAGCGAAACCTGGAGCGGATCAGACATCCATGGAATCTGGACCATTAGAGTAAATCCCGGAGCAGATCAGAAATCCAAGGGATCCGGAATGATAGATTAAAACCCAAACCGGATCAGACTTCCAACCATTGGATCCGGACTGGTAGAGTGAAACTTAGAGCGGATCTTACATCCATGGGATTCCGATGGGAACAGTAAATCCTGGAGTGGATCAGACATCCAAGGGATCTGGACTCTTAGGCTAAAGTCTAGTATCCGGATGGCTTAGTACCCAAATTGGTAGATCGAAACCCGGAGCGGATCACACTTCAATGGGATCCGGAATGGTAGAGTAAAACCCGAACAGATCAGACTTCCAAGCAATGGTGGAGTAAACCCCGAACCGGATCAGACATTCAAGCAATCCGGACAGGTCGATCAAAACCCAGAGCGGATCAACTCCCATGGGATCCGGACTGGTAGGGTAAAACCCGGACCGGATCACACTCCCATGGCATCCGGACCGGTAGAGTAAATCCCGGAGCTTATCAGACAACCAAGGAAGCCGGGCTCGTAGACTAAAGACTAGTCTACTGGTAGATCTACACCAAGAGCGGATCACACTGCTATGGGATCAGGAATGGTAGAGTAAAACCTGAACCGGATCAGAATTCCAAGCAATCCGGACTAGTGGATTAAAACCCGGAGCGGATCAGACTCACATGGGATCCGGACTCGTAGACTGAAGTCTAGTATACGGATAGACTAGTATCCGAACTGGTAAATCGAAACACGGAGTGGATCAGATTTCCATCGGATTTGGTCAGGTAGAGTAAATCCAGGACTGGATCAGACTTCCTGGGGATCCGGACTGGTTTAGTTAAACCGAGAAAGAATCGTACATCCGTGGGATCCAGTATAGTAGAGTAAAACCTGGACCGGATCAGACTCCCAAGGGATCCGGACTGGTAGAGCAAAACTCAGTTTTTCAGAAACTCCGGGGTGCCAGGAGGTCGCGGTGCACCACGCGACAGTTGTATTCCAAAACTGAGTCACTCAGATCACACGAGTACCCAAGCATCCTTGAAACTCATTCAAATGCAAGTGCTTCTATCTGTTTCCTTGATTGTTTCCCACTCATTACTTTTGGTTTGGGGAACATGTCAAAATCCCATGCCCAGAGAACTTCAACTAGAGGTCGCGGAAATACGCAGTGGACACCCCAGGTAGGGTAAGGATCAGCATTTCCACACTACTCAGAGAATTTTTATTTTCAGGGATGGATTTTTAGCCCAATTCAACTTGAAGAAAAGTGGTTTCGTGAAAATCGCAGACAATTTTTTTTCAGAAACTCCGGGGTGCCTGGAGGTCGCGGTGCACCACGCGACAGTTGTATTCCAAAACTGAGTCACTCAGATCACACGAATACCCAAGCATGCTTGAAACTCATACAAATGCAAGTGCTTCTATCTGTTGTCTTGATTGTTTCCCACTCATTCCTTTTGGTTTTGGTAACAAGTCAAAATCCCATGCCCAGAGAACTTCAGATAGAGTTCGCGGAAATGTTCAGTGGACAACCGAGGCAGGGTAAGGATCAGCATTTCCACACTACTCAGAGAATTTCTATTTTCAGGGATGGATTTTTAGCCCAATTCAAGTTGAAGAAAAGTGGTTTCGTGAAAATCGCAGAAAATTTTTTTTCAGAAACTCCGGGGTGCCTGGATGTCGCGGTGCACCACGTGACAGTTGTATTCCAAAACTGAGTCACTCAGATCACACGAGTACCCAAGCATGCTTGAAACTCATACAAATGCAAGTGCTTCTATCTTTTGTCTTGATTGTTTCCCACTCATTCCTTTTGGTTTGGGTAACAAGTCAAAATCCCATGCCCAGAGAACTTCAGATAGAGTTCGCGGAAATGCTCAGTGGACAACCGAGGCAGGGTAAGGATCAGCATTTCCACACTACTCAGAGAATTTTTATTTTCAGGGATGGATTTTTAGCCCAATTCAAGTTGAAGAAAAGTGGTTTCGTGAAAATCGCAGAAAATGTTTTTTCAGAAACTCCGGGGTGCCTGGATGTCGCGGTGCACCACGTGACAGTTGTATTCCAAAACTGAGTCACTCAGATCACACGAGTACCAAGGCTTCCTTGGAACTCATTCAAATGCAAGTGCTTCTATCTGTTTCCTTGATTGTTTCCCACTCATTCCTGTTGGTTTGGGGAACATGTCAAAATCCCATGCCCAGAGAACTTCAACTAGAGTTCGCGGAAATGCTCAGTGGACACCACAGGTAAGGTAAGGATCAGCATTTCCACACTACTCAGAGAATTTTTATTTTCAGAGATGGATTTTTAGCCCAAATCAAGTTGAAGAAAAGTGGTTTCATGAAAATCGCAGAAAATTTTTTTTCAGAAACTCCGGGGTGCCTAGACGTCGCGGTGCACCACGCGACAGTTGTATTCCAAAACTGAGTCACTCAGATCACACAAGTACCAAGGCATCCTTGAAACTCATTCAAATGCAAGTGCTTCTATCTGTTTCCTTGATTGTTTCCAACTCATTCCTTTTGGTTTGGGGAACATGTCAAAATCCCATGCCCAGAGAACTTCAACTAGAGTTCGCGGAAATGCTCAGTGGACACCCCAGGTAGGGTAAGGATCAGCATTTCCACACTACTCAGAGAATTTTTATTTTCAGGGATGGATTTTTAGCCCAAATCAAGTTGAAGAAAAGTGGTTTCGTGAAAATCGCAGAAATTTATTTTTCAGAAACTCCGGGGTGCCTGGAGGTCGCGGTGCACCACGCGACAGTTGTATTCCAAAACTGAGTCACTCAGATCACACGAGTACCAAGGCATCCTTGAAACTCATTCAAATGCAAGTGCTTCTATCTGTTTCCTTGATTGTTTCCCACTCATTCCTTTTGGTTTGGGGAACATGTCAAAATCCCATGCCCAGAGAACTTCAACTAGAGTTCGCGGAAATGCTCAGTGGACACCCCAGGTAGGGTAAGGATCAGCATTTCCACACTACTCAGAGAATTTTTATTTTCAGGGATGGATTTTTAGCCCAAATCAAGTTGAAGAAAAGTGGTTTCGTGAAAATCGCAGAAAATTTTTTTTCAGAAACTCCGGGGTGCCTGGAGGTCGCGATGCACCACGCGACAGTTGTATTCCAAAACTGAGTCACTCAGATCACACGAGTACCAAGGCATCCTTGAAACTCATTCAAATGCAAGTGCTTCCATCTGTTTCCTTGATTGTTTCCCACTCATTCCTTTTGGTTTGGGGAACATGTCAAAATCCCATGCCCAGAGAACTTCAACTAGAGTTTGCGGAAATGCTCAGTGGACACCCCAGGTAGGGTAAGGATCAGCATTTCCACACTACTCAGAGAATTTTTATTTTCAGGGATGGATTTTTAGCCCAAATCAAGTTGAAGAAAAGTGGTTTCGTGAAAATCGCAGAAAATTTTTTTTCAGAAACTCCGGGGTGCCTGGAGGTCGCGGTGCACCACGCGACAGTTGTATTCCAAAACTGAGTCACTCAGATCACACGAGTACCAAGGCATCCTTGAAACTCATTCAAATGCAAGTGCTTCTATCTGTTTCCTTGATTGTTTCCCACTCATTCCTTTTGGTTTGGGGAACATGTCAAAATCCCATGCCCAGAGAACTTCAACTAGAGTTTGCGGAAATGCTCAGTGGACACCCCAGGTAGGGTAAGGATCAGCATTTCCACACTACTCAGAGAATTTTTATTTTCAGGGATGGATTTTTAGCCCAAATCAAGTTGAAGAAAAGTGGTTTCGTGAAAATCGCAGAAAATTTTTTTTCAGAAACTCCGGGGTGCCTGGAGGTCGCTGTGCACCACGCGACAGTTGTATTCCAAAACTGAGTCACTCAGATCACACGAGTACCAAGGCATCCTTGAAACTCATTCAAATGCAAGTGCTTCTATCTGTTTCCTTGATTGTTTCCCACTCATTCCTTTTGGTTTGGGGAACATGTCAAAATCCCATGCCCAGAGAACTTCAACTAGAGTTCGCGGAAATGCTCAGACACCCCAGGTAGGGTAAGGATCAGCATTTCCACACTACTCAGAGAATTTTTATTTTCAGAGATGGATTTTTAGCCCAAATCAAGTTGAAGAAAAGTGGTTTCGTGAAAATCGCAGAAAATTTTTTTTCAGAAACTACGGGGTGCCTGGAGGTCGCGGTGCACCACGCGACAGTTGTATTCCAAAACTGAGTCACTCAGATCACACGAGTACCAAGGCATCCTTGAAACTCATTCAAATGCAAGTGCTTCTATCTGTTTCCTTGATTGTTTCCCACTCATTCCTTTTGGTTTGGGGAACATGTCAAAATCCCATGCCCAGAGAACTTCAACTAGAGTTCGCAGAAATGCTCAGTGGACACCCCAGGTAGGGTAAGGATCAGCATTTCCACACTACTCAGAGAATTTTTATTTTCAGGGATGGATTTTTAGCCCAAATCAAGTTGAAGAAAAGTGGTTTCGTGAAAATCGCAGAAAATCTTTTTTCAGAAACTCCGGGGTGCCTGGAGGTCGCGATGCACCACGCGACAGTTGTATTCCAAAACTGAGTCACTCAGATCACACGAGTACCAAGGCATCCTTGAAACTCATTCAAATGCAAGTGCTTCCATCTGTTTCCTTGATTGTTTCCCACTCATTCCTTTTGGTTTGGGGAACATGTCAAAATCCCATGCCCAGAGAACTTCAACTAGAGTTTGCGGAAATGCTCAGTGGACACCCCAGGTAGGGTAAGGATCAGCATTTCCACACTACTCAGAGAATTTTTATTTTCAGGGATGGATTTTTAGCCCAAATCAAGTTGAAGAAAAGTGGTTTCGTGAAAATCGCAGAAAATTTTTTTTCAGAAACTCCGGGGTGCCTGGAGGTCGCGGTGCACCACACGACAGTTGTATTCCAAAACTGAGTCACTCAGATCACACGAGTACCAAGGCATCCTTGAAACTCATTCAAATGCAAGTGCTTCTATCTGTTTCCTTGATTGTTTCCCACTCATTCCTTTTGGTTTGGGGAACATGTCAAAATCCCATGCCCAGAGAACTTCAACTAGAGTTCGCGGAAATGCTCAGTGGACACCCCAGGTAGGGTAAGGATCAGCATTTCCACACTACTCAGAGAATTTTTATTTTCAGGGATGGATTTTTAGCCCAAATCAAGTTGAAGAAAAGTGGTTTCGTGAAAATCGCAGAAAATTTTTTTTCAGAAACTCCGTGGTGCCTGGAGGTCGCGGTGCACCACGCGACAGTTGTATTCCAAAACTGAGTCACTCAGATCACACGAGTACCAAGGCATCCTTGAAACTCATTCAAATGCAAGTGCTTCTATCTGTTTCCTTGATTGTTTCCCACTCATTCCTTTTGGTTTGGGGAACATGTCAAAATCCCATGCCCAGAGAACTTCAACTAGAGTTCGCGGAAATGCTCAGTGGACACCCCAGGTAGGGTAAGGATCAGCATTTCCACACTACTCAGAGAATTTTTATTTTCAGGGATGGATTTTTAGCCCAAATCAAGTTGAAGAAAAGTGGTTTCGTGAAAATCGCAGAAAATTTTTTTTCAGAAACTCCGGGGTGCCTGGAGGTCGCGGTGCACCACGCGACAGTTGTATTCCAAAACTGAGTCACTCAGATCACACGAGTACCAAGGCATCCTTGAAACTCATTCAAATGCAAGTGCTTCTATCTGTTTCCTTGATTGTTTCCCACTCATTCCTTTTGGTTTGGGGAACATGTCAAAATCCCATGCCCAGAGAACTTCAACTAGAGTTCGCAGAAATGCTCAGTGGACACCCCAGGTAGGGTAAGGATCAGCATTTCCACACTACTCAGAGAATTTTTATTTTCAGGGATGGATTTTTAGCCCAAATCAAGTTGAAGAAAAGTGGTTTCGTGAAAATCGCAGAAAATTTTTTTTCAGAAACTCCGGGGTGCCTGGAGGTCGCGGTGCACCACGCGACAGTTGTATTCCAAAACTGAGTCACTCAGATCACACGAGTACCAAGGCATCCTTGAAACTCATTCAAATGCAAGTGCTTCTATCTGTTTCCTTGATTGTTTCCCACACATTCCTTTTGGTTTGGGGAACATGTCAAAATCCCATGCCCAGAGAACTTCAACTAGAGTTCGCGGAAATGCTCAGTGGACACCCCAGGTAGGGTAAGGATGAGCATTTCCACACTACTCAGAGAATTTTTATTTTCAGGGATGGATTTTTAGCCCAAATCAAGTTGAAGAAAGTGGTTTCGTGAAAATCGCAGAAAATTTTTTTTCAGAAACTCCGGGGTGCCTGGAGGTCGCGGTGCACCACGCGACAGTTGTATTCCAAAACTGAGTCACTCAGATCACACGAGTACCAAGGCATCCTTGAAACTCATTCAAATGCAAGTGCTTCTATCTGTTTCCTTGATTGTTTCCCACTCATTCCTTTTGGTTTGGGGAACATGTCAAAATCCCATGCCCAGAGAACTTCAACTAGAGTTCGCGGAAATGCTCAGTGGACACCCCAGGTAGGGTAAGGATGAGCATTTCCACACTACTCAGAGAATTTTTATTTTCAGGGATGGATTTCTAGCCCAAATCAAGTTGAAGAAAAGTGGTTTCGTGAAAATCGCAGAAAATTTTTTTTCAGAATCTCCGGGGTGCCTGGAGGTCGCGGTGCACCACGCGACAGTTGTATTCCAAAACTGAGTCACTCAGATCACACGAGTACCAAGGCATCCTTGAAACTCATTCAAATGCAAGTGCTTCTATCTGTTTCCTTGATTGTTTCCCACTCATTCCTTTTGGTTTGGGGAACATGTCAAAATCCCATGCCCAGAGAACTTCAACTAGAGTTCGCGGAAATGCTCAGTGGACACCCCAGGTAGGGTAAGGATCAGCATTTCCACACTACTCAGAGAATTTTTATTTTCAGGGATGGATTTTTAGCCCAAATCAAGTTGAAGAAAAGTGGTTTCGTGAAAATCGCAGAAAATTTTTTTTTAGAAACTCCGGGGTGCCTGGAGGTCGCGGTGCACCACGCAACAGTTGTATTCCAAAACTGAGTCACTCAGATCACACGAGTACCAAGGCATCCTTGAAACTCATTCAAATGCAAGTGCTTCTATCTGTTTCCTTGATTGTTTCCCACTCATTCCTTTTGGTTTGGGGAACATGTCAAAATCCCATGCCCAGAGAACTTCAACTAGAGTTCGCGGAAATGCTCAGACACCCCAGGTAGGGTAAGGATCAGCATTTCCACACTACTCAGAGAATTTTTATTTTCAGAGATGGATTTTTAGCCCAAATCAAGTTGAAGAAAAGTGGTTTCGTGAAAATCGCAGAAAATTTTTTTTCAGAAACTACGGGGTGCCTGGAGGTCGCGGTGCACCACGCGACAGTTGTATTCCAAAACTGAGTCACTCAGATCACACGAGTACCAAGGCATCCTTGAAACTCATTCAAATGCAAGTGCTTCTATCTGTTTCCTTGATTGTTTCCCACTCATTCCTTTTGGTTTGGGGAACATGTCAAAATCCCATGCCCAGAGAACTTCAACTAGAGTTCGCGGAAATGCTCAGTGGACACCCCAGGTAGGGTAAGGATCAGCATTTCCACACTACTCAGAGAATTTTTATTTTCAGGGATGGATTTTTAGCCCAAATCAAGTTGAAGAAAAGTGGTTTCGTGAAAATCGCAGAAAATCTTTTTTCAGAAACTCCGGGGTGCCTGGAGGTCGCGATGCACCACGCGACAGTTGTATTCCAAAACTGAGTCACTCAGATCACACGAGTACCAAGGCATCCTTGAAACTCATTCAAATGCAAGTGCTTCCATCTGTTTCCTTGATTGTTTCCCACTCATTCCTTTTGGTTTGGGGAACATGTCAAAATCCCATGCCCAGAGAACTTCAACTAGAGTTTGCGGAAATGCTCAGTGGACACCCCAGGTAGGGTAAGGATCAGCATTTCCACACTACTCAGAGAATTTTTATTTTCAGGGATGGATTTTTAGCCCAAATCAAGTTGAAGAAAAGTGGTTTCGTGAAAATCGCAGAAAATTTTTTTTCAGAAACTCCGGGGTGCCTGGAGGTCGCGGTGCACCACACGACAGTTGTATTCCAAAACTGAGTCACTCAGATCACACGAGTACCAAGGCATCCTTGAAACTCATTCAAATGCAAGTGCTTCTATCTGTTTCCTTGATTGTTTCCCACTCATTCCTTTTGGTTTGGGGAACATGTCAAAATCCCATGCCCAGAGAACTTCAACTAGAGTTCGCGGAAATGCTCAGTGGACACCCCAGGTAGGGTAAGGATCAGCATTTCCACACTACTCAGAGAATTTTTATTTTCAGGGATGGATTTTTAGCCCAAATCAAGTTGAAGAAAAGTGGTTTCGTGAAAATCGCAGAAAATTTTTTTTCAGAAACTCCGTGGTGCCTGGAGGTCGCGGTGCACCACGCGACAGTTGTATTCCAAAACTGAGTCACTCAGATCACACGAGTACCAAGGCATCCTTGAAACTCATTCAAATGCAAGTGCTTCTATCTGTTTCCTTGATTGTTTCCCACTCATTCCTTTTGGTTTGGGGAACATGTCAAAATCCCATTCCCAGAGAACTTCAACTAGAGTTCGCGGAAATGCTCAGTGGACACCCCAGGTAGGGTAAGGATCAGCATTTCCACACTACTCAGAGAATTTTTATTTTCAGGGATGGATTTTTAGCCCAAATCAAGTTGAAGAAAAGTGGTTTCGTGAAAATCGCAGAAAATTTTTTTTCAGAAACTCCGGGGTGCCTGGAGGTCGCGGTGCACCACGCGACAGTTGTATTCCAAAACTGAGTCACTCAGATCACACGAGTACCAAGGCATCCTTGAAACTCATTCAAATGCAAGTGCTTCTATCTGTTTCCTTGATTGTTTCCCACTCATTCCTTTTGGTTTGGGGAACATGTCAAAATCCCATGCCCAGAGAACTTCAACTAGAGTTCGCAGAAATGCTCAGTGGACACCCCAGGTAGGGTAAGGATCAGCATTTCCACACTACTCAGAGAATTTTTATTTTCAGGGATGGATTTTTAGCCCAAATCAAGTTGAAGAAAAGTGGTTTCGTGAAAATCGCAGAAAATTTTTTTTCAGAAACTCCGGGGTGCCTGGAGGTCGCGGTGCACCACGCGACAGTTGTATTCCAAAACTGAGTCACTCAGATCACACGAGTACCAAGGCATCCTTGAAACTCATTCAAATGCAAGTGCTTCTATCTGTTTCCTTGATTGTTTCCCACACATTCCTTTTGGTTTGGGGAACATGTCAAAATCCCATGCCCAGAGAACTTCAACTAGAGTTCGCGGAAATGCTCAGTGGACACCCCAGGTAGGGTAAGGATGAGCATTTCCACACTACTCAGAGAATTTTTATTTTCAGGGATGGATTTTTAGCCCAAATCAAGTTGAAGAAAGTGGTTTCGTGAAAATCGCAGAAAATTTTTTTTCAGAAACTCCGGGGTGCCTGGAGGTCGCGGTGCACCACGCGACAGTTGTATTCCAAAACTGAGTCACTCAGATCACACGAGTACCAAGGCATCCTTGAAACTCATTCAAATGCAAGTGCTTCTATCTGTTTCCTTGATTGTTTCCCACTCATTCCTTTTGGTTTGGGGAACATGTCAAAATCCCATGCCCAGAGAACTTCAACTAGAGTTCGCGGAAATGCTCAGTGGACACCCCAGGTAGGGTAAGGATGAGCATTTCCACACTACTCAGAGAATTTTTATTTTCAGGGATGGATTTCTAGCCCAAATCAAGTTGAAGAAAAGTGGTTTCGTGAAAATCGCAGAAAATTTTTTTTCAGAATCTCCGGGGTGCCTGGAGGTCGCGGTGCACCACGCGACAGTTGTATTCCAAAACTGAGTCACTCAGATCACACGAGTACCAAGGCATCCTTGAAACTCATTCAAATGCAAGTGCTTCTATCTGTTTCCTTGATTGTTTCCCACTCATTCCTTTTGGTTTGGGGAACATGTCAAAATCCCATGCCCAGAGAACTTCAACTAGAGTTCGCGGAAATGCTCAGTGGACACCCCAGGTAGGGTAAGGATCAGCATTTCCACACTACTCAGAGAATTTTTATTTTCAGGGATGGATTTTTAGCCCAAATCAAGTTGAAGAAAAGTGGTTTCGTGAAAATCGCAGAAAATTTTTTTTTAGAAACTCCGGGGTGCCTGGAGGTCGCGGTGCACCACGCAACAGTTGTATTCCAAAACTGAGTCACTCAGATCACACGAGTACCAAGGCATCCTTGAAACTCATTCAAATGCAAGTGCTTCTATCTGTTTCCTTGATTGTTTCCCACTCATTCCTTTTGGTTTGGAGAACATGTCAAAATCCCATGCCCAGAGAACTTCAACTAGAGTTCGCGGAAATGCTCAGTGGACACCCCAGGTAGGGTAAGGATCAGCATTTCCACACTACTCAGAGAATTTTTATTTTCAGGGATGGATTTCTAGCCCAAATCAAGTTGAAGAAAAGTGGTTTCGTGAAAATCGCAGAAAATTTTTTTTCAGAAACTCCGGGGTGCCTGGAGGTCGCGGTGCACCACGCGACAGTTGTATTCCAAAACTGAGTCACTCAGATCACACGAGTACCAAGGCATCCTTGAAACTCATTCAAATGCAAGTGCTTCTATCTGTTTCCTTCATTGTTTCCCACTCATTCCTTTTGGTTTGGGGAACATGTCAAAATCCCATGCCCAGAGAACTTCAACTAGAGTTCGCGGAAATGCTCAGTGGACACCCCAGGTAGGGTAAGGATCAGCATTTCCACACTACTCAGAGAATTTTTATTTTCAGGGATGGATTTTTAGCCCAAATCAAGTTGAAGAAAAGTGGTTTCGTGAAAATCGCAGAAAATTTTTTTTCAGAAACTCCGGGGTGCCTGGAGGTCGCGGTGCACCACGCGACAGTTGTATTCCAAAACTGAGTCACTCAGATCACACGAGTACCAAGGCATCCTTGAAACTCATTCAAATGCAAGTGCTTCTATCTGATTCCTTGATTGTTTCCCACTCATTCCTTTTGGTTTGGGGATCATGTCAAAATCCCATGCCCAGAGAACTTCAACTAGAGTTTGCGGAAATGCTCAGTGGACACCCCAGGTAGGGTAAGGATCAGCATTTCCACACTACTCAGAGAATTTTTATTTTCAGGGATGGATTTTTAGCCCAAATCAAGTTGAAGAAAAGTGGTTTCGTGAAAATCGCAGAAAATTTTTTTTCAGAAACTCCGGGGTGCCTGGAGGTCGCGGTGCACCACGCGACAGTTGTATTCCAAAACTGAGTCACTCAGATCACACAAGTACCAAGGCATCCTTGAAACTCATTCAAATGCAAGTGCTTCTATCTGTTTCCTTGATTGTTTCCCACTCATTCCTTTTGGTTTGGGGAACATGTCAAAATCCCATGCCCAGAGAACTTCAACTAGAGTTCGCGGAAATGCTCAGTGGACACCCCAGGTAGGGTAAGGATCAGCATTTCCACACTACTCAGAGAATTTTTATTTTCAGGGATGGATTTTTAGCCCAAATCAAGTTGAAGAAAAGTGGTTTCGTGAAAATCGCAGAAAATTTTTTTTCAGAAACTCCGGGGTGCCTGGAGGTCGCGGTGCACCACGCGACAGTTGTATTCCAAAACTGAGTCACTCAGATCACACGAGTACCAAGGCATCCTTGAAACTCATTCAAATGCAAGTGCTTCTATCTGTTTCCTTGATTGTTTCCCACTCATTCCTTTTGGTTTGGGGAACATGTCAAAATCCCATGCCCAGAGAACTTCAACTAGAGTTCGCAGAAATGCTCAGTGGACACCCCAGGTAGGGTAAGGATCAGCATTTCCACACTACTCAGAGAATTTTTATTTTCAGGGATGGATTTTTAGCCCAAATCAAGTTGAAGAAAAGTGGTTTCGTGAAAATCGCAGAAAATGTTTTTTCAGAAACTCCGGGGTGCCTGGAGGTCGCGGTGCACCACGCGACAGTTGTATTCCAAAACTGAGTCACTCAGATCACACGAGTACCAAGGCATCCTTGAAACTCATTCAAATGCAAGTGCTTCTATCTGTTTCCTTGATTGTTTCCCACACATTCCTTTTGGTTTGGGGAACATGTCAAAATCCCATGCCCAGAGAACTTCAACTAGAGTTTGCGGAAATGCTCAGTGGACACCCCAGGTAGGGTAAGGATGAGCATTTCCACACTACTCAGAGAATTTTTATTTTCAGGGATGGATTTTTAGCCCAAATCAAGTTGAAGAAAGTGGTTTCGTGAAAATCGCAGAAAATTTTTTTTCAGAAACTCCGGGGTGCCTGGAGGTCGCGGTGCACCACGCGACAGTTGTATTCCAAAACTGAGTCACTCAGATCACACGAGTACCAAGGCATCCTTGAAACTCATTCAAATGCAAGTGCTTCTATCTGTTTCCTTGATTGTTTCCCACTCATTCCTTTTGGTTTGGGGAACATGTCAAAATCCCATGCCCAGAGAACTTCAACTAGAGTTCGCGGAAATGCTCAGTGGACACCCCAGGTAGGGTAAGGATGAGCATTTCCACACTACTCAGAGAATTTTTATTTTCAGGGATGGATTTCTAGCCCAAATCAAGTTGAAGAAAAGTGGTTTCGTGAAAATCGCAGAAAATTTTTTTTCAGAATCTCCGGGGTGCCTGGAGGTCGCGGTGCACCACGCGACAGTTGTATTCCAAAACTGAGTCACTCAGATCACACGAGTACCAAGGCATCCTTGAAACTCATTCAAATGCAAGTGCTTCTATCTGTTTCCTTGATTGTTTCCCACTCATTCCTTTTGGTTTGGGGAACATGTCAAAATCCCATGCCCAGAGAACTTCAACTAGAGTTCGCGGAAATGCTCAGTGGACACCCCAGGTAGGGTAAGGATCAGCATTTCCACACTACTCAGAGAATTTTTATTTTCAGGGATGGATTTTTAGCCCAAATCAAGTTGAAGAAAAGTGGTTTCGTGAAAATCGCAGAAAATTTTTTTTTAGAAACTCCGGGGTGCCTGGAGGTCGCGGTGCACCACGCGACAGTTGTATTCCAAAACTGAGTCACTCAGATCACACGAGTACCAAGGCATCCTTGAAACTCATTCAAATGCAAGTGCTTCTATCTGTTTCCTTGATTGTTTCCCACTCATTCCTTTTGGTTTGGAGAACATGTCAAAATCCCATGCCCAGAGAACTTCAACTAGAGTTCGCGGAAATGCTCAGTGGACACCCCAGGTAGGGTAAGGATCAGCATTTCCACACTACTCAGAGAATTTTTATTTTCAGGGATGGATTTCTAGCCCAAATCAAGTTGAAGAAAAGTGGTTTCGTGAAAATCGCAGAAAATTTTTTTTCAGAAACTCCGGGGTGCCTGGAGGTCGCGGTGCACCACGCGACAGTTGTAATCCAAAACTGAGTCACTCAGATCACACGAGTACCAAGGCATCCTTGAAACTCATTCAAATGCAAGTGCTTCTATCTGTTTCCTTGATTGTTTCCCACTCATTCCTTTTGGTTTGGGGAACATGTCAAAATCCCATGCCCAGAGAACTTCAACTAGAGTTCGCGGAAATGCTCAGTGGACACCCCAGGTAGGGTAAGGATCAGCATTTCCACACTACTCAGAGAATTTTTATTTTCAGGGATGGATTTTTAGCCCAAATCAAGTTGAAGAAAAGTGGTTTCGTGAAAATCGCAGAAAATTTTTTTTCAGAAACTCCGGGGTGCCTGGAGGTCGCGGTGCACCACGCGACAGTTGTATTCCAAAACTGAGTCACTCAGATCACACGAGTACCAAGGCATCCTTGAAACTCATTCAAATGCAAGTGCTTCTATCTGTTTCCTTTATTGTTTCCCACTCATTCCTTTTGGTTTGGGGATCATGTCAAAATCCCATGCCCAGAGAACTTCAACTAGAGTTTGCGGAAATGCTCAGTGGACACCCCAGGTAGGGTAAGGATCAGCATTTCCACACTACTCAGAGAATTTTTATTTTCAGGGATGGATTTTTAGCCCAAATCAAGTTGAAGAAAAGTGGTTTCGTGAAAATCGCAGAAAATTTTTTTTCAGAAACTCCGGGGTGCCTGGAGGTCGCGGTGCACCACGCGACAGTTGTATTCCAAAACTGAGTCACTCAGATCACACAAGTACCAAGGCATCCTTGAAACTCATTCAAATGCAAGTGCTTCTATCTGTTTCCTTGATTGTTTCCCACTCATTCCTTTTGGTTTGGGGAACATGTCAAAATAACATGCCCAGAGAACTTCAACTAGAGTTCGCGGAAATGCTCAGTGGACACCCCAGGTAGGGTAAGGATCAGCATTTCCACACTACTCAGAGAATTTTTATTTTCAGGGATGGATTTCTAGCCCAAATCAAGTTGAAGAAAAGTGGTTTCGTGAAAATCGCAGAAAATTTTTTTTCAGAAACCCCGGGGTGCCTGGAGGTCGCGGTGCACCACGCGACAGTTGTATTCCAAAACTGAGTCACTCAGATCACACGAGTACCAAGGCATCCTTGAAACTCATTCAAATGCAAGTGCTTCTATCTGTTTCCTTGATTGTTTCCCACTCATTCCTTTTGGTTTGGGGAACATGTCAAAATCCCATGCCCAGAGAACTTCAACTAGAGTTTGCGGAAATGCTCAGTGGACACCCCAGGTAGGGTAAGGATCAGCATTTCCACACTACTCAGAGAATTTTTATTTTCAGGGATGGATTTTTAGCCCAAATCAAGTTGAAGAAAAGTGGTTTCGTGAAAATCGCAGAAAATTTTTTTTCAGAAACTCCGGGGTGCCTGGAGGTCGCGGTGCACCACGCGACAGTTGTATTCCAAAACTGAGTCACTCAGATCACACGAGTACCAAGGCATCCTTGAAACTCATTCAAATGCAAGTGCTTCTATCTGTTTCCTTGATTGTTTCCCACACATTCCTTTTGGTTTGGGGAACATGTCAAAATCCCATGCCCAGAGAACTTCAACTAGAGTTCGCGGAAATGCTCAGTGGACACCCCAGGTAGGGTAAGGATCAGCATTTCCACACTACTCAGAGAATTTTTATTTTCAGGGATGGATTTTTAGCCCAAATCAAGTTGAAGAAAAGTGGTTTCGTGAAAATCGCAGAAAATTTTTTTTCAGAAACTCCGGGGTGCCTGGAGGTCGCGGTGCACCACGCGACAGTTGTATTCCAAAACTGAGTCACTCAGATCACACGAGTACCAAGGCATCCTTGAAACTCATTCAAATGCAAGTGCTTCTATCTGTTTCCTTGATTGTTTCCCACTCATTCCTTTTGTTTTGGGGAACATGTCAAAATCCCATGCCCAGAGAACTTCAACTAGAGTTCGCGGAAATGCTCAGTGGACACCCCAGGTAGGGTAAGGATCAGCATTTCCACACTACTCAGAGAATTTTTATTTTCAGGGATGGATTTTTAGCCCAAATCAAGTTGAAGAAAAGTGGTTTCGTGAAAATCGCAGAAAATTTTTTTTCAGAAACTCCGGGGTGCCTGGAGGTCGCGGTGCACCACGCGACAGTTGTATTCCAAAACTGAGTCACTCAGATCACACGAGTACCAAGGCATCCTTGAAACTCATTCAAATGCAAGTGCTTCTATCTGTTTCCTTGATTGTTTCCCACACATTCCTTTTGGTTTGGGGAACATGTCAAAATCCCATGCCCAGAGAACTTCAACTAGAGTTCGCGGAAATGCTCAGTGGACACCCCAGGTAGGGTAAGGATGAGCATTTCCACACTACTCAGAGAATTTTTATTTTCAGGGATGGATTTTTAGCCCAAATCAAGTTGAAGAAAGTGGTTTCGTGAAAATCGCAGAAAATTTTTTTTCAGAAACTCCGGGGTGCCTGGAGGTCGCGGTGCACCACGCGACAGTTGTTTTCCAAAACTGAGTCACTTAGATCACACGAGTACCAAGGCATCCTTGAAACTCATTCAAATGCAAGTGCTTCTATCTGTTTCCTTGATTGTTTCCCACTCATTCCTTTTGGTTTGGGGAACATGTCAAAATCCCATGCCCAGAGAACTTCAACTAGAGTTCGCGGAAATGCTCAGTGGACACCCCAGGTAGGGTAAGGATCAGCATTTCCACACTACTCAGAGAATTTTTATTTTCAGGGATGGATTTTTAGCCCAAATCAAGTTGAAGAAAAGTGGTTTCGTGAAAATCGCAGAAAATTTTTTTTCAGAAACTCCGGGGTGCCTGGAGGTCGCGGTGCACCACGCGACAGTTGTATTCCAAAACTGAGTCACTCAGATCACACGAGTACCAAGGCATCCTTGAAACTCATTCAAATGCAAGTGCTTCTATCTGTTTCCTTGATTGTTTCCCACTCATTCCTTTTGGTTTGGGGAACATGTCAAAATCCCATGCCCAGAGAACTTCAACTAGAGTTCGCGGAAATGCTCAGTGGACACCCCAGGTAGGGTAAGGATCAGCATTTCCACACTACTCAGAGAATTTTTATTTTCAGGGATGGATTTTTAGCCCAAATCAAGTTGAAGAAAAGTGGTTTCGTGAAAATCGCAGAAAATTTTTTTTCAGAAACTCCGGGGTGCCTGGAGGTCGCGGTGCACCACGCGACAGTTGTATTCCAAAACTGAGTCACTCAGATCACACGAGTACCAAGGCATCCTTGAAACTCATTCAAATGCAAGTGCTTCTATCTGTTTCCTTGATTGTTTCCCACTCATTCCTTTTGGTTTGGGGAACATGTCAAAATCCCATGCCCAGAGAACTTCAACTAGAGTTCGCAGAAATGCTCAGTGGACACCCCAGGTAGGGTAAGGATCAGCATTTCCACACTACTCAGAGAATTTTTATTTTCAGGGATGGATTTTTAGCCCAAATCAAGTTGAAGAAATGTGGTTTCGTGAAAATCGCAGAAAATTATTTTTCAGAAACTCCGGGGTGCCTGGAGGTCGCGGTGCACCACGCGACAGTTGTATTCCAAAACTGAGTCACTCAGATCACACGAGTACCAAGGCATCCTTGAAACTCATTCAAATGCAAGTGCTTCTATCTGTTTCCTTGATTGTTTCCCACTCATTCCTTTTGGTTTGGAGAACATGTCAAAATCCCATGCCCAGAGAACTTCAACTAGAGTTCGCGGAAATGCTCAGTGGACACCCCAGGTAGGGTAAGGATCAGCATTTCCACACTACTCAGAGAATTTTTATTTTCAGGGATGGATTTCTAGCCCAAATCAAGTTGAAGAAAAGTGGTTTCGTGAAAATCGCAGAAAATTTTTTTTCAGAAACTCCGGGGTGCCTGGAGGTCGCGGTGCACCACGCGACAGTTGTAATCCAAAACTGAGTCACTCAGATCACACGAGTACCAAGGCATCCTTGAAACTCATTCAAATGCAAGTGCTTCTATCTGTTTCCTTGATTGTTTCCCACTCATTCCTTTTGGTTTGGGGAACATGTCAAAATCCCATGCCCAGAGAACTTCAACTAGAGTTCGCGGAAATGCTCAGTGGACACCCCAGGTAGGGTAAGGATCAGCATTTCCACACTACTCAGAGAATTTTTATTTTCAGGGATGGATTTTTAGCCCAAATCAAGTTGAAGAAAAGTGGTTTCGTGAAAATCGCAGAAAATTTTTTTTCAGAAACTCCGGGGTGCCTGGAGGTCGCGGTGCACCACGCGACAGTTGTATTCCAAAACTGAGTCACTCAGATCACACGAGTACCAAGGCATCCTTGAAACTCATTCAAATGCAAGTGCTTCTATCTGTTTCCTTTATTGTTTCCCACTCATTCCTTTTGGTTTGGGGATCATGTCAAAATCCCATGCCCAGAGAACTTCAACTAGAGTTTGCGGAAATGCTCAGTGGACACCCCAGGTAGGGTAAGGATCAGCATTTCCACACTACTCAGAGAATTTTTATTTTCAGGGATGGATTTTTAGCCCAAATCAAGTTGAAGAAAAGTGGTTTCGTGAAAATCGCAGAAAATTTTTTTTCAGAAACTCCGGGGTGCCTGGAGGTCGCGGTGCACCACGCGACAGTTGTATTCCAAAACTGAGTCACTCAGATCACACAAGTACCAAGGCATCCTTGAAACTCATTCAAATGCAAGTGCTTCTATCTGTTTCCTTGATTATTTCCCACTCATTCCTTTTGGTTTGGGGAACATGTCAAAATCCCATGCCCAGAGAACTTCAACTAGAGTTCGCGGAAATGCTCAGTGGACACCCCAGGTAGGGTAAGGATCAGCATTTCCACACTACTCAGAGAATTTTTATTTTCAGGGATGGATTTCTAGCCCAAATCAAGTTGAAGAAAAGTGGTTTCGTGAAAATCGCAGAAAATTTTTTTTCAGAAACCCCGGGGTGCCTGGAGGTCGCGGTGCACCACGCGACAGTTGTATTCCAAAACTGAGTCACTCAGATCACACGAGTACCAAGGCATCCTTGAAACTCATTCAAATGCAAGTGCTTCTATCTGTTTCCTTGATTGTTTCCCACTCATTCCTTTTGGTTTGGGGAACATGTCAAAATCCCATGCCCAGAGAACTTCAACTAGAGTTTGCGGAAATGCTCAGTGGACACCCCAGGTAGGGTAAGGATCAGCATTTCCACACTACTCAGAGAATTTTTATTTTCAGGGATGGATTTTTAGCCCAAATCAAGTTGAAGAAAAGTGGTTTCGTGAAAATCGCAGAAAATTTTTTTTCAGAAACTCCGGGGTGCCTGGAGGTCGCGGTGCACCACGCGACAGTTGTATTCCAAAACTGAGTCACTCAGATCACACGAGTACCAAGGCATCCTTGAAACTCATTCAAATGCAAGTGCTTCTATCTGTTTCCTTGATTGTTTCCCACACATTCCTTTTGGTTTGGGGAACATGTCAAAATCCCATGCCCAGAGAACTTCAACTAGAGTTCGCGGAAATGCTCAGTGGACACCCCAGGTAGGGTAAGGATCAGCATTTCCACACTACTCAGAGAATTTTTATTTTCAGGGATGGATTTTTAGCCCAAATCAAGTTGAAGAAATGTGGTTTCGTGAAAATCGCAGAAAATTTTTTTTCAGAAACTCCGGGGTGCCTGGAGGTCGCGGTGCACCACGCGACAGTTGTATTCCAAAACTGAGTCACTCAGATCACACGAGTACCAAGGCATCCTTGAAACTCATTCAAATGCAAGTGCTTCTATCTGTTTCCTTGATTGTTTCCCACTCATTCCTTTTGGTTTGGGGAACATGTCAAAATCCCATGCCCAGAGAACTTCAACTAGAGTTCGCGGAAATGCTCAGTGGACACCCCAGGTAGGGTAAGGATCAGCATTTCCACACTACTCAGAGAATTTTTATTTTCAGGGATGGATTTTTAGCCCAAATCAAGTTGAAGAAAAGTGGTTTCGTGAAAATCGCAGAAAATTTTTTTTCAGAAACTCCGGGGTGCCTGGAGGTCGCGGTGCACCACGCGACAGTTGTATTCCAAAACTGAGTCACTCAGATCACACGAGTACCAAGGCATCCTTGAAACTCATTCAAATGCAAGTGCTTCTATCTGTTTCCTTGATTGTTTCCCACACATTCCTTTTGGTTTGGGGAACATGTCAAAATCCCATGCCCAGAGAACTTCAACTAGAGTTCGCGGAAATGCTCAGTGGACACCCCAGGTAGGGTAAGGATGAGCATTTCCACACTACTCAGAGAATTTTTATTTTCAGGGATGGATTTTTAGCCCAAATCAAGTTGAAGAAAGTGGTTTCGTGAAAATCGCAGAAAATTTTTTTTCAGAAACTCCGGGGTGCCTGGAGGTCGCGGTGCACCACGCGACAGTTGTTTTCCAAAACTGAGTCACTTAGATCACACGAGTACCAAGGCATCCTTGAAACTCATTCAAATGCAAGTGCTTCTATCTGTTTCCTTGATTGTTTCCCACTCATTCCTTTTGGTTTGGGGAACATGTCAAAATCCCATGCCCAGAGAACTTCAACTAGAGTTCGCGGAAATGCTCAGTGGACACCCCAGGTAGGGTAAGGATCAGCATTTCCACACTACTCAGAGAATTTTTATTTTCAGGGATGGATTTTTAGCCCAAATCAAGTTGAAGAAAAGTGGTTTCGTGAAAATCGCAGAAAATTTTTTTTCAGAAACTCCGGGGTGCCTGGAGGTCGCGGTGCACCACGCGACAGTTGTATTCCAAAACTGAGTCACTCAGATCACACGAGTACCAAGGCATCCTTGAAACTCATTCAAATGCAAGTGCTTCTATCTGTTTCCTTGATTGTTTCCCACTCATTCCTTTTGGTTTGGGGAACATGTCAAAATCCCATGCCCAGAGAACTTCAACTAGAGTTCGCGGAAATGCTCAGTGGACACCCCAGGTAGGGTAAGGATCAGCATTTCCACACTACTCAGAGAATTTTTATTTTCAGGGATGGATTTTTAGCCCAAATCAAGTTGAAGAAAAGTGGTTTCGTGAAAATCGCAGAAAATTTTTTTTCAGAAACTCCGGGGTGCCTGGAGGTCGCGGTGCACCACGCGACAGTTGTATTCCAAAACTGAGTCACTCAGATCACACGAGTACCAAGGCATCCTTGAAACTCATTCAAATGCAAGTGCTTCTATCTGTTTCCTTGATTGTTTCCCACTCATTCCTTTTGGTTTGGGGAACATGTCAAAATCCCATGCCCAGAGAACTTCAACTAGAGTTCGCAGAAATGCTCAGTGGACACCCCAGGTAGGGTAAGGATCAGCATTTCCACACTACTCAGAGAATTTTTATTTTCAGGGATGGATTTTTAGCCCAAATCAAGTTGAAGAAATGTGGTTTCGTGAAAATCGCAGAAAATTATTTTTCAGAAACTCCGGGGTGCCTGGAGGTCGCGGTGCACCACGCGACAGTTGTATTCCAAAACTGAGTCACTCAGATCACACGAGTACCAAGGCATCCTTGAAACTCATTCAAATGCAAGTGCTTCTATCTGTTTCCTTGATTGTTTCCCACTCATTCCTTTTGGTTTGGGGAACATGTCAAAATCCCATGCCCAGAGAACTTCAACTAGAGTTCGCGGAAATGCTCAGTGGACACCCCAGGTAGGGTAAGGATCAGCATTTCCACACTACTCAGAGAATTTTTATTTTCAGGGATGGATTTTTAGCCCAAATCAAGTTGAAGAAAAGTGGTTTCGTGAAAATCGCAGAAAATTTTTTTTCAGAAACTCCGGGGTGCCTGGAGGTCGCGGTGCACCACGCGACAGTTGTATTCCAAAACTGAGTCACTCAGATCACACGAGTACCAAGGCATCCTTGAAACTCATTCAAATGCAAGTGCTTCTATCTGTTTCCTTGATTGTTTCCCACTCATTCCTTTTGGTTTGGGGATCATGTCAAAATCCCATGCCCAGAGAACTTCAACTAGAGTTTGCGGAAATGCTCAGTGGACACCCCAGGTAGGGTAAGGATCAGCATTTCCACACTACTCAGAGAATTTTTATTTTCAGGGATGGATTTTTAGCCCAAATCAAGTTGAAGAAAAGTGGTTTCGTGAAAATCGCAGAAAATTTTTTTTCAGAAACTCCGGGGTGCCTGGAGGTCGCGGTGCACCACGCGACAGTTGTATTCCAAAACTGAGTCACTCAGATCACACGAGTACCAAGGCATCCTTGAAACTCATTCAAATGCAAGTGCTTCTATCTGTTTCCTTTATTGTTTCCCACTCATTCCTTTTGGTTTGGGGATCATGTCAAAATCCCATGCCCAGAGAACTTCAACTAGAGTTTGCGGAAATGCTCAGTGGACACCCCAGGTAGGGTAAGGATCAGCATTTCCACACTACTCAGAGAATTTTTATTTTCAGGGATGGATTTTTAGCCCAAATCAAGTTGAAGAAAAGTGGTTTCGTGAAAATCGCAGAAAATTTTTTTTCAGAAACTCCGGGGTGCCTGGAGGTCGCGGTGCACCACGCGACAGTTGTATTCCAAAACTGAGTCACTCAGATCACACAAGTACCAAGGCATCCTTGAAACTCATTCAAATGCAAGTGCTTCTATCTGTTTCCTTGATTGTTTCCCACTCATTCCTTTTGGTTTGGGGAACATGTCAAAATCCCATGCCCAGAGAACTTCAACTAGAGTTCGCGGAAATGCTCAGTGGACACCCCAGGTAGGGTAAGGATCAGCATTTCCACACTACTCAGAGAATTTTTATTTTCAGGGATGGATTTCTAGCCCAAATCAAGTTGAAGAAAAGTGGTTTCGTGAAAATCGCAGAAAATTTTTTTTCAGAAACCCCGGGGTGCCTGGAGGTCGCGGTGCACCACGCGACAGTTGTATTCCAAAACTGAGTCACTCAGATCACACGAGTACCAAGGCATCCTTGAAACTCATTCAAATGCAAGTGCTTCTATCTGTTTCCTTGATTGTTTCCCACTCATTCCTTTTGGTTTGGGGAACATGTCAAAATCCCATGCCCAGAGAACTTCAACTAGAGTTTGCGGAAATGCTCAGTGGACACCCCAGGTAGGGTAAGGATCAGCATTTCCACACTACTCAGAGAATTTTTATTTTCAGGGATGGATTTTTAGCCCAAATCAAGTTGAAGAAAAGTGGTTTCGTGAAAATCGCAGAAAATTTTTTTTCAGAAACTCCGGGGTGCCTGGAGGTCGCGGTGCACCACGCGACAGTTGTATTCCAAAACTGAGTCACTCAGATCACACGAGTACCAAGGCATCCTTGAAACTCATTCAAATGCAAGTGCTTCTATCTGTTTCCTTGATTGTTTCCCACACATTCCTTTTGGTTTGGGGAACATGTCAAAATCCCATGCCCAGAGAACTTCAACTAGAGTTCGCGGAAATGCTCAGTGGACACCCCAGGTAGGGTAAGGATCAGCATTTCCACACTACTCAGAGAATTTTTATTTTCAGGGATGGATTTTTAGCCCAAATCAAGTTGAAGAAATGTGGTTTCGTGAAAATCGCAGAAAATTTTTTTTCAGAAACTCCGGGGTGCCTGGAGGTCGCGGTGCACCACGCGACAGTTGTATTCCAAAACTGAGTCACTCAGATCACACGAGTACCAAGGCATCCTTGAAACTCATTCAAATGCAAGTGCTTCTATCTGTTTCCTTGATTGTTTCCCACTCATTCCTTTTGGTTTGGGGAACATGTCAAAATCCCATGCCCAGAGAACTTCAACTAGAGTTCGCGGAAATGCTCAGTGGACACCCCAGGTAGGGTAAGGATCAGCATTTCCACACTACTCAGAGAATTTTTATTTTCAGGGATGGATTTTTAGCCCAAATCAAGTTGAAGAAAAGTGGTTTCGTGAAAATCGCAGAAAATTTTTTTTCAGAAACTCCGGGGTGCCTGGGGGTCGCGGTGCACCACGCGACAGTTGTATTCCAAAACTGAGTCACTCAGATCACACGAGTACCAAGGCATCCTTGAAACTCATTCAAATGCAAGTGCTTCTATCTGTTTCCTTGATTGTTTCCCACACATTCCTTTTGGTTTGGGGAACATGTCAAAATCCCATGCCCAGAGAACTTCAACTAGAGTTCGCGGAAATGCTCAGTGGACACCCCAGGTAGGGTAAGGATGAGCATTTCCACACTACTCAGAGAATTTTTATTTTCAGGGATGGATTTTTAGCCCAAATCAAGTTGAAGAAAGTGGTTTCGTGAAAATCGCAGAAAATTTTTTTTCAGAAACTCCGGGGTGCCTGGAGGTCGCGGTGCACCACGCGACAGTTGTTTTCCAAAACTGAGTCACTTAGATCACACGAGTACCAAGGCATCCTTGAAACTCATTCAAATGCAAGTGCTTCTATCTGTTTCCTTGATTGTTTCCCACTCATTCCTTTTGGTTTGGGGAACATGTCAAAATCCCATGCCCAGAGAACTTCAACTAGAGTTCGCGGAAATGCTCAGTGGACACCCCAGGTAGGGTAAGGATCAGCATTTCCACACTACTCAGAGAATTTTTATTTTCAGGGATGGATTTTTAGCCCAAATCAAGTTGAAGAAAAGTGGTTTCGTGAAAATCGCAGAAAATTTTTTTTCAGAAACTCCGGGGTGCCTGGAGGTCGCGGTGCACCACGCGACAGTTGTATTCCAAAACTGAGTCACTCAGATCACACGAGTACCAAGGCATCCTTGAAACTCATTCAAATGCAAGTGCTTCTATCTGTTTCCTTGATTGTTTCCCACTCATTCCTTTTGGTTTGGGGAACATGTCAAAATCCCATGCCCAGAGAACTTCAACTAGAGTTCGCGGAAATGCTCAGTGGACACCCCAGGTAGGGTAAGGATCAGCATTTCCACACTACTCAGAGAATTTTTATTTTCAGGGATGGATTTTTAGCCCAAATCAAGTTGAAGAAAAGTGGTTTCGTGAAAATCGCAGAAAATTTTTTTTCAGAAACTCCGGGGTGCCTGGAGGTCGCGGTGCACCACGCGACAGTTGTATTCCAAAACTGAGTCACTCAGATCACACGAGTACCAAGGCATCCTTGAAACTCATTCAAATGCAAGTGCTTCTATCTGTTTCCTTGATTGTTTCCCACTCATTCCTTTTGGTTTGGGGAACATGTCAAAATCCCATGCCCAGAGAACTTCAACTAGAGTTCGCGGAAATGCTCAGTGGACACCCCAGGTAGGGTAAGGATCAGCATTTCCACACTACTCAGAGAATTTTTATTTTCAGGGATGGATTTTTAGCCCAAATCAAGTTGAAGAAATGTGGTTTCGTGAAAATCGCAGAAAATTATTTTTCAGAAACTCCGGGGTGCCTGGAGGTCGCGGTGCACCACGCGACAGTTGTATTCCAAAACTGAGTCACTCAGATCACACGAGTACCAAGGCATCCTTGAAACTCATTCAAATGCAAGTGCTTCTATCTGTTTCCTTGATTGTTTCCCACTCATTCCTTTTGGTTTGGGGAACATGTCAAAATCCCATGCCCAGAGAACTTCAACTAGAGTTCGCGGAAATGCTCAGTGGACACCCCAGGTAGGGTAAGGATCAGCATTTCCACACTACTCAGAGAATTTTTATTTTCAGGGATGGATTTTTAGCCCAAATCAAGTTGAAGAAAAGTGGTTTCGTGAAAATCGCAGAAAATTTTTTTTCAGAAACTCCGGGGTGCCTGGAGGTCGCGGTGCACCACGCGACAGTTGTATTCCAAAACTGAGTCACTCAGATCACACGAGTACCAAGGCATCCTTGAAACTCATTCAAATGCAAGTGCTTCTATCTGTTTCCTTGATTGTTTCCCACTCATTCCTTTTGGTTTGGGGATCATGTCAAAATCCCATGCCCAGAGAACTTCAACTAGAGTTTGCGGAAATGCTCAGTGGACACCCCAGGTAGGGTAAGGATCAGCATTTCCACACTACTCAGAGAATTTTTATTTTCAGGGATGGATTTTTAGCCCAAATCAAGTTGAAGAAAAGTGGTTTCGTGAAAATCGCAGAAAATTTTTTTTCAGAAACTCCGGGGTGCCTGGAGGTCGCGGTGCACCACGCGACAGTTGTATTCCAAAACTGAGTCACTCAGATCACACAAGTACCAAGGCATCCTTGAAACTCATTCAAATGCAAGTGCTTCTATCTGTTTCCTTGATTGTTTCCCACTCATTCCTTTTGGTTTGGGGAACATGTCAAAATCCCATGCCCAGAGAACTTCAACTAGAGTTCGCGGAAATGCTCAGTGGACACCCCAGGTAGGGTAAGGATCAGCATTTCCACACTACTCAGAGAATTTTTATTTTCAGGGATGGATTTCTAGCCCAAATCAAGTTGAAGAAAAGTGGTTTCGTGAAAATCGCAGAAAATTTTTTTTCAGAAACTCCGGGGTGCCTGGAGGTCGCGGTGCACCACGCGACAGTTGTATTCCAAAACTGAGTCATTCAGATCACACGAGTACCAAGGCATCCTTGAAACTCATTCAAATGCAAGTGCTTCTATCTGTTTCCTTGATTGTTTCCCACTCATTCCTTTTGGTTTGGGGAACATGTCAAAATCCCATGCCCAGAGAACTTCAACTAGAGTTCGCGGAAATGCTCAGTGGACACCCCAGGTAGGGTAAGGATCAGCATTTCCACACTACTCAGAGAATTTTTATTTTCAGGGATGGATTTTTAGCCCAAATCAAGTTGAAGAAAAGTGGTTTCGTGAAAATCGCAGAAAATTTTTTTTCAGAAACCCCGGGGTGCCTGGAGGTCGCGGTGCACCACGCGACAGTTGTATTCCAAAACTGAGTCACTCAGATCACACGAGTACCAAGGCATCCTTGAAACTCATTCAAATGCAAGTGCTTCTATCTGTTTCCTTGATTGTTTCCCACTCATTCCTTTTGGTTTGGGGAACATGTCAAAATCCCATGCCCAGAGAACTTCAACTAGAGTTCGCGGAAATGCTCAGTGGACACCCCAGGTAGGGTAAGGATCAGCATTTCCACACAACTCAGAGAATTTTTATTTTCAGGGATGGATTTTTAGCCCAAATCAAGTTGAAGAAAAGTGGTTTCGTGAAAATCGCAGAAAATTTTTTTTCAGAAACTCCGGGGTGCCTGGAGGTCGCGGTGCACCACGCGACAGTTGTATTCCAAAACTGAGTCACTCAGATCACACGAGTACCAAGGCATCCTTGAAACTCATTCAAATGCAAGTGCTTCTATCTGTTTCCTTGATTGTTTCCCACACATTCCTTTTGGTTTGGGGAACATGTCAAAATCCCATGCCCAGAGAACTTCAACTAGAGTTCGCGGAAATGCTCAGTGGACACCCCAGGTAGGGTAAGGATCAGCATTTCCACACTACTCAGAGAATTTTTATTTTCAGGGATGGATTTTTAGCCCAAATCAAGTTGAAGAAATGTGGTTTCGTGAAAATCGCAGAAAATTTTTTTTCAGAAACTCCGGGGTGCCTGGGGGTCGCGGTGCACCACGCGACAGTTGTATTCCAAAACTGAGTCACTCAGATCACACGAGTACCAAGGCATCCTTGAAACTCATTCAAATGCAAGTGCTTCTATCTGTTTCCTTGATTGTTTCCCACTCATTCCTTTTGGTTTGGGGAACATGTCAAAATCCCATGCCCAGAGAACTTCAACTAGAGTTCGCGGAAATGCTCAGTGGACACCCCAGGTAGGGTAAGGATCAGCATTTCCACACTACTCAGAGAATTTTTATTTTCAGGGATGGATTTTTAGCCCAAATCAAGTTGAAGAAAAGTGGTTTCGTGAAAATCGCAGAAATTTTTTTTTCAGAAACTCCGGGGTGCCTGGAGGTCGCGGTGCACCACGCGACAGTTGTATTCCAAAACTGAGTCACTCAGATCACACGAGTACCAAGGCATCCTTGAAACTCATTCAAATGCAAGTGCTTCTATCTGTTTCCTTGATTGTTTCCCACTCATTCCTTTTGGTTTGGGGAACATGTCAAAATCCCATGCCCAGAGAACTTCAACTAGAGTTCGCGGAAATGCTCAGTGGACACCCCAGGTAGGGTAAGGATCAGCATTTCCACACTACTCAGAGAATTTTTATTTTCAGGGATGGATTTTTAGCCCAAATCAAGTTGAAGAAAAGTGGTTTCGTGAAAATCGCAGAAAATTTTTTTTCAGAAACTCCGGGGTGCCTGGAGGTCGCGGTGCACCACGCGACAGTTGTATTCCAAAACTGAGTCACTCAGATCACACGAGTACCAAGGCATCCTTGAAACTCATTCAAATGCAAGTGCTTCTATCTGTTTCCTTGATTGTTTCCCACACATTCCTTTTGGTTTGGGGAACATGTCAAAATCCCATGCCCAGAGAACTTCAACTAGAGTTCGCGGAAATGCTCAGTGGACACCCCAGGTAGGGTAAGGATGAGCATTTCCACACTACTCAGAGAATTTTTATTTTCAGGGATGGATTTTTAGCCCAAATCAAGTTGAAGAAAGTGGTTTCGTGAAAATCGCAGAAAAATTTTTTTCAGAAACTCCGGGGTGCCTGGAGGTCGCGGTGCACCACGCGACAGTTGTTTTCCAAAACTGAGTCACTTAGATCACACGAGTACCAAGGCATCCTTGAAACTCATTCAAATGCAAGTGCTTCTATCTGTTTCCTTGATTGTTTCCCACTCATTCCTTTTGGTTTGGGGAACATGTCAAAATCCCATGCCCAGAGAACTTCAACTAGAGTTCGCGGAAATGCTCAGTGGACACCCCAGGTAGGGTAAGGATCAGAATTTCCACACTACTCAGAGAATTTTTATTTTCAGGGATGGATTTTTAGCCCAAATCAAGTTGAAGAAAAGTGGTTTCGTGAAAATCGCAGAAAATTTTTTTTCAGAAACTCCGGGGTGCCTGGAGATCGCGGTGCACCACGCGACAGTTGTATTCCAAAACTGAGTCACTCAGATCACACGAGTACCAAGGCATCCTTGAAACTCATTCAAATGCAAGTGCTTCTATCTGTTTCCTTGATTGTTTCCCACTCATTCCTTTTGGTTTGGGGAACATGTCAAAATCCCATGCCCAGAGAACTTCAACTAGAGTTCGCGGAAATGCTCAGTGGACACCCCAGGTAGGGTAAGGATCAGCATTTCCACACTACTCAGAGAATTTTTATTTTCAGGGATGGATTTTTAGCCCAAATCAAGTTGAAGAAAAGTGGTTTCGTGAAAATCGCAGAAAATTTTTTTTCAGAAACTCCGGGGTGCCTGGAGGTCGCGGTGCACCACGCGACAGTTGTATTCCAAAACTGAGTCACTCAGATCACACGAGTACCAAGGCATCCTTGAAACTCATTCAAATGCAAGTGCTTCTATCTGTTTCCTTGATTGTTTCCCACTCATTCCTTTTGGTTTGGGGAACATGTCAAAATCCCATGCCCAGAGAACTTCAACTAGAGTTCATGGAAATGCTCAGTGGACACCCCAGGTAGGGTAAGGATCAGCATTTCCACACTACTCAAAGAATTTTTATTTTCAGGGATGGATTTTTAGCCCAAATCAAGTTGAAGAAAAGTGGTTTCGTGAAAATCGCAGAAAATTTTTTTTCAGAAACTCCGGGGTGCCTGGAGGTCGCGGTGAACCACGCGACAGTTGTATTCCAAAACTGAGTCACTCAGATCACACGAGTACCAAGGCATCCTTTAAACTCATTCAAATGCAAGTGCTTCTATCTGTTTCCTTGATTGTTTCCCACTCATTCGTTTTGGTTTGGGGAACATGTCAAAATCCCATGCCCAGAGAACTTCAACTAGAGTTCGCGGAAATGCTCAGTGGACACCCCAGGTAGGGTAAGGATGAGCATTTCCACACTACTCAGAGAATTTTTATTTTCAGGGATGGATTTCTAGCCCAAATCAAGTTGAAGAAAAGTGGTTTCGTGAAAATCGCAGAAAATTTTTTTTCAGAATCTCCGGGGTGCCTGGAGGTCGCGGTGCACCACGCGACAGTTGTATTCCAAAACTGAGTCACTCAGATCACACGAGTACCAAGGCATCCTTGAAACTCATTCAAATGCAAGTGCTTCTATCTGTTTCCTTGATTGTTTCCCACTCATTCCTTTTGGTTTGGGGAACATGTCAAAATCCCATGCCCAGAGAACTTCAACTAGAGTTCGCGGAAATGCTCAGTGGACACCCCAGGTAGGGTAAGGATCAGCATTTCCACACTACTCAAAGAATTTTTATTTTCAGGGATGGATTTTTAGCCCAAATCAAGTTGAAGAAAAGTGGTTTCGTGAAAATCGCAGAAAATTTTTTTTTAGAAACTCCGGGGTGCCTGGAGGTCGCGGTGCACCACGCGACAGTTGTATTCCAAAACTGAGTCACTCAGATCACACGAGTACCAAGGCATCCTTGAAACTCATTCAAATGCAAGTGCTTCTATCTGTTTCCTTGATTGTTTCCCACTCATTCCTTTTGGTTTGGGGAACATGTCAAAATCCCATGCCCAGAGAACTTCAACTAGAGTTCGCGGAAATGCTCAGAGGACACCCCAGGTAGGGTAAGGATCAGCATTTCCACACTACTCAGAGAATTTTTATTTTCAGGGATGGATTTTTAGCCCAAATCAAGTTGAAGAAAAGTGGTTTCGTGAAAATCGCAGAAAATTTTTTTTCAGAAACTCCGGGGTGCCTGGAGGTCGCGGTGCACCACGCGACAGTTGTATTCCAAAACTGAGTCACTCAGATCACACGAGTACCAAGGCATCCTTGAAACTCATTCAAATGCAAGTGCTTCTATCTGTTTCCTTGATTGTTTCCCACTCATTCCTTTTGGTTTGGGGAACATGTCAAAATCCCATGCCCAGAGAACTTCAACTAGAGTTCGCGGAAATGCTCAGTGGACACCCCAGGTAGGGTAAGGATCAGCATTTCCACACTATTCAGAGAATTTTTATTTTCAGGGATGGATTTTTAGCCCAAATCAAGTTGAAGAAAAGTGGTTTCGTGAAAATCGCAGAAAATTTTTTTTCAGAAACTCCGGGGTGCCTGGAGGTCGCGGTGCACCACGCGACAGTTGTATTCCAAAACTGAGTCACTCAGATCACACGAGTACCAAGGCATCCTTGAAACTCATTCAAATGCAAGTGCTTCTATCTGTTTCCTTGATTGTTTCCCACTCATTCCTTTTGGTTTGGGGATCATGTCAAAATCCCATGCCCAGAGAACTTCAACTAGAGTTTGCGGAAATGCTCAGTGGACACCCCAGGTAGGGTAAGGATCAGCATTTCCACACTACTCAGAGAATTTTTATTTTCAGGGATGGATTTTTAGCCCAAATCAAGTTGAAGAAAAGTGGTTTCGTGAAAATCGCAGAAAATTTTTTTTCAGAAACTCCGGGGTGCCTGGAGGTCGCGGTGCACCACGCGACAGTTGTATTCCAAAACTGAGTCACTCAGATCACACAAGTACCAAGGCATCCTTGAAACTCATTCAAATGCAAGTGCTTCTATCTGTTTCCTTGATTGTTTCCCACTCATTCCTTTTGGTTTGGGGAACATGTCAAAATCCCATGCCCAGAGAACTTCAACTAGAGTTCGCGGAAATGCTCAGTGGACACCCCAGGTAGGGTAAGGATCAGCATTTCCACACTACTCAGAGAATTTTTATTTTCAGGGATGGATTTCTAGCCCAAATCAAGTTGAAGAAAAGTGGTTTCGTGAAAATCGCAGAAAATTTTTTTTCAGAAACTCCGGGGTGCCTGGAGGTCGCGGTGCACCACGCGACAGTTGTATTCCAAAACTGAGTCACTCAGATCACACGAGTACCAAGGCATCCTTGAAACTCATTCAAATGCAAGTGCTTCTATCTGTTTCCTTGATTGTTTCCCACTCATTCCTTTTGGTTTGGGGAACATGTCAAAATCCCATGCCCAGAGAACTTCAACTAGAGTTCGCGGAAATGCTCAGTGGACACCCCAGGTAGGGTAAGGATCAGCATTTCCACACTACTCAGAGAATTTTTATTTTCAGGGATGGATTTTTAGCCCAAATCAAGTTGAAGAAAAGTGGTTTCGTGAAAATCGCAGAAAATTTTTTTTCAGAAACCCCGGGGTGCCTGGAGGTCGCGGTGCACCACGCGACAGTTGTATTCCAAAACTGAGTCACTCAGATCACACGAGTACCAAGGCATCCTTGAAACTCATTCAAATGCAAGTGCTTCTATCTGTTTCCTTGATTGTTTCCCACTCATTCCTTTTGGTTTGGGGAACATGTCAAAATCCCATGCCCAGAGAACTTCAACTAGAGTTTGCGGAAATGCTCAGTGGACACCCCAGGTAGGGTAAGGATCAGCATTTCCACACTACTCAGAGAATTTTTATTTTCAGGGATGGATTTTTAGCCCAAATCAAGTTGAAGAAAAGTGGTTTCGTGAAAATCGCAGAAAATTTTTTTTCAGAAACTCCGGGGTGCCTGGAGGTCGCGGTGCACCACGCGACAGTTGTATTCCAAAACTGAGTCACTCAGATCACACGAGTACCAAGGCATGCTTGAAACTCATTCAAATGCAAGTGCTTCTATCTGTTTCCTTGATTGTTTCCCACACATTCCTTTTGGTTTGGGGAACATGTCAAAATCCCATGCCCAGAGAACTTCAACTAGAGTTCGCAGAAATGCTCAGTGGACACCCCAGGTAGGGTAAGGATCAGCATTTCCACACTACTCAGAGAATTTTTATTTTCAGGGATGGATTTTTAGCCCAAATCAAGTTGAAGAAAAGTGGTTTCGTGAAAATCGCAGAAAATTTTTTTTCAGAAACCCCGGGGTGCCTGGAGGTCGCGGTGCACCACGCGACAGTTGTATTCCAAAACTGAGTCACTCAGATCACACGAGTACCAAGGCATCCTTGAAACTCATTCAAATGCAAGTGCTTCTATCTGTTTCCTTGATTGTTTCCCACTCATTCCTTTTGGTTTGGGGAACATGTCAAAATCCCATGCCCAGAGAACTTCAACTAGAGTTTGCGGAAATGCTCAGTGGACACCCCAGGTAGGGTAAGGATCAGCATTTCCACACTACTCAGAGAATTTTTATTTTCAGGGATGGATTTTTAGCCCAAATCAAGTTGAAGAAAAGTGGTTTCGTGAAAATCGCAGAAAATTTTTTTTCAGAAACTCCGGGGTGCCTGGAGGTCGCGGTGCACCACGCGACAGTTGTATTCCAAAACTGAGTCACTCAGATCACACGAGTACCAAGGCATCCTTGAAACTCATTCAAATGCAAGTGCTTCTATCTGTTTCCTTGATTGTTTCCCACACATTCCTTTTGGTTTGGGGAACATGTCAAAATCCCATGCCCAGAGAACTTCAACTAGAGTTCGCAGAAATGCTCAGTGGACACCCCAGGTAGGGTAAGGATCAGCATTTCCACACTACTCAGAGAATTTTTATTTTCAGGGATGGATTTTTAGCCCAAATCAAGTTGAAGAAAAGTGGTTTCGTGAAAATCGCAGAAAAATTTTTTTCAGAAACTCCGGGGTGCCTGGAGGTCGCGGTGCACCACGCGACAGTTGTATTCCAAAACTGAGTCACTCAGATCACACGAGTACCAAGGCATCCTTGAAACTCATTCAAATGCAAGTGCTTCTATCTGTTTCCTTGATTGTTTCCCACTCATTCCTTTTGGTTTGGGGAACATGTCAAAATCCCATGCCCAGAGAACTTCAACTAGAGTTCGCGGAAATGCTCAGTGGACACCCCAGGTAGGGTAAGGATCAGCATTTCCACACTACTCAGAGAATTTTTATTTTCAGGGATGGATTTCTAGCCCAAATCAATTTGAAGAAAAGTGGTTTCGTGAAAATCGCAGAAAAATTTTTTTCAGAAACTCCGGGGTGCCTGGAGGTCGCGGTGCACCACGCGACAGTTGTATTCCAAAACTGAGTCACTCAGATCACACGAGTACCAAGGCATCCTTGAAACTCATTCAAATGCAAGTGCTTCTATCTGTTTCCTTGATTGTTTCCCACTCATTCCTTTTGGTTTGGGGAACATGTCAAAATCCCATGCCCAGAGAACTTCAACTAGAGTTCGCGGAAATGCTCAGTGGACACCCCAGGTAGGGTAAGGATGAGCATTTCCACACTACTCAGAGAATTTTTATTTTCAGGGATGGATTTCTAGCCCAAATCAAGTTGAAGAAAAGTGGTTTCGTGAAAATCGCAGAAAATTTTTTTTCAGAAACTCCGGGGTGCCTGGAGGTCGCGGTGCACCACGCGACAGTTGTATTCCAAAACTGAGTCACTCAGATCACACGAGTACCAAGGCATCCTTGAAACTCATTCAAATGCAAGTGCTTCTATCTGTTTCCTTGATTGTTTCCCACTCATTCCTTTTGGTTTGGGGAACATGTCAAAATCCCATGCCCAGAGAACTTCAACTAGAGTTCGCGGAAATGCTCAGTGGACACCCCAGGTAGGGTAAGGATGAGCATTTCCACACTACTCAGAGAATTTTTATTTTCAGGGATGGATTTTTAGCCCAAATCAAGTTGAAGAAAAGTGGTTTCGTGAAAATCGCAGAAAATTTTTTTTCAGAAACTCCGGGGTGCCTGGAGGTCGCGGTGCACCACGCGACAGTTGTATTCCAAAACTAAGTCACTCAGATCACACGAGTACCAAGGCATCCTTGAAACTCATTCAAATGCAAGTGCTTCTATCTGTTTCCTTGATTGTTTCCCACTCATTCCTTTTGGTTTGGGGAACATGTCAAAATCCCATGCCCAGAGAACTTCAACTAGAGTTCGCGGAAATGCTCAGTGGACACCCCAGGTAGGGTAAGGATCAGCATTTCCACACTACTCAGAGAATTTTTATTTTCAGGGATGGATTTTTAGCCCAAATCAAGTTGAAGAAAAGTGGTTTCGTGAAAATCGCAGAAAATTTTTTTTCAGAAACTCCGGGGTGCCTGGAGGTCGCGGTGCACCACGCGACAGTTGTATTCCAAAACTGAGTCACTCAGATCACACGAGTACCAAGGCATCCTTGAAACTCATTCAAATGCAAGTGCTTCTATCTGTTTCATTGATTGTTTCCCACTCATTCCTTTTGGTTTGGGGAACATGTCAAAATCCCATGCCCAGAGAACTTCAACTAGAGTTCGCGGAAATGCTCAGTGGACACCCCAGGTAGGGTAAGGATGAGCATTTCCACACTACTCAGAGAATTTTTATTTTCAGGGATGGATTTCTAGCCCAAATCAATTTGAAGAAAAGTGGTTTCGTGAAAATCGCAGAAAATTTTTTTTCAGAAACTCCGGGGTGCCTGGAGGTCGCGGTGCACCACGCGACAGTTGTATTCCAAAACTGAGTCACTCAGATCACACGAGTACCAAGGCATCCTTGAAACTCATTCAAATGCAAGTGCTTCTATCTGTTTCCTTGATTGTTTCCCACTCATTCCTTTTGGTTTGGGGAACATGTCAAAATCCCATGCCCAGAGAACTTCAACTAGAGTTCGCGGAAATGCTCAGTGGACACCCCAGGTAGGGTAAGGATGAGCATTTCCACACTACTCAGAGAATTTTTATTTTCAGGGATGGATTTCTAGCCCAAATCAAGTTGAAGAAAAGTGGTTTCGTGAAAATCGCAGAAAATTTTTTTTCAGAAACTCCGGGGTGCCTGGAGGTCGCGGTGCACCACGCGACAGTTGTATTCCAAAACTGAGTCACTCAGATCACACGAGTACCAAGGCATCCTTGAAACTCATTCAAATGCAAGTGCTTCTATCTGTTTCCTTGATTGTTTCCCACTCATTCCTTTTGGTTTGGGGAACATGTCAAAATCCCATGCCCAGAGAACTTCAACTAGAGTTCGTGGAAATGCTCAGTGGACACCCCAGGTAGGGTAAGGATCAGCATTTCCACACTACTCAGAGAATTTTTATTTTCAGGGATGGATTTTTAGCCCAAATCAAGTTGAAGAAAAGTGGTTTCGTGAAAATCGCAGAAAATTTTTTTTCAGAAACTCCGGGGTGCCTGGAGGTCGCGGTGCACCACGCGACAGTTGTATTCCAAAACTGAGTCACTCAGATCACACGAGTACCAAGGCATCCTTGAAACTCATTCAAATGCAAGTGCTTCTATCTGTTTCCTTGATTGTTTCCCACTCATTCCTTTTGGTTTGGGGAACATGTCAAAATCCCATGCCCAGAGAACTTCAACTAGAGTTCGTGGAAATGCTCAGTGGACACCCCAGGTAGGGTAAGGATCAGCATTTCCACACTACTCAGAGAATTTTTATTTTCAGGGATGGATTTTTAGCCCAAATCAAGTTGAAGAAAAGTGGTTTCGTGAAAATCGCAGAAAATTTTTTTTCAGAAACTCCGGGGTGCCTGGAGGTCGCGGTGCACCACGCGACAGTTGTATTCCAAAACTGAGTCACTCAGATCACACGAGTACCAAGGCATCCTTGAAACTCATTCAAATGCAAGTGCTTCTATCTGTTTCCTTGATTGTTTCCCACTCATTCCTTTTGGTTTGGGGAACATGTCAAAATCCCATGCCCAGAGAACTTCAACTAGAGTTCGCGGAAATGCTCAGTGGACACCCCAGGTAGGGTAAGGATCAGCATTTCCACACTACTCAGAGAATTTTTATTTTCAGGGATGGATTTTTAGCCCAAATCAAGTTGAAGAAAAGTGGTTTCGTGAAAATCGCAGAAAATTTTTTTTCAGAAACTCCGGGGTGCCTGGAGGTCGCGGTGCACCACGCGACAGTTGTATTCCAAAACTGAGTCACTCAGATCACACGAGTACCAAGGCATCCTTGAAACTCATTCAAATGCAAGTGCTTCTATCTGTTTTCTTGATTGTTTCCCACTCATTCCTTTTGGTTTGGGGAACATGTCAAAATCCCATGCCCAGAGAACTTCAACTAGAGTTCGCGGAAATGCTCAGTGGACACCCCAGGTAGGGTAAGGATGAGCATTTCCACACTACTCAGAGAATTTTTATTTTCAGGGATGGATTTCTAGCCCAAATCAAGTTGAAGAAAAGTGGTTTCGTGAAAATCGCAGAAAATTTTTTTTCAGAAACTCCGGGGTGCCTGGAGGTCGCGGTGCACCACGCGACAGTTGTATTCCAAAACTGAGTCACTCAGATCACACGAGTACCAAGGCATCCTTGAAACTCATTCAAATGCAAGTGCTTCTATCTGTTTCCTTGATTGTTTCCCACTCATTCCTTTTGGTTTGGGGAACATGTCAAAATCCCATGCCCAGAGAACTTCAACTAGAGTTCGCGGAAATGCTCAGTGGACACCCCAGGTAGGGTAAGGATGAGCATTTCCACACTACTCAGAGAATTTTTATTTTCAGGGATGGATTTCTAGCCCAAATCAAGTTGAAGAAAAGTGGTTTCGTGAAAATCGCAGAAAATTTTTTTTCAGAAACTCCGGGGTGCCTGGAGGTCGCGGTGCACCACGCGACAGTTGTATTCCAAAACTGAGTCACTCAGATCACACGAGTACCAAGGCATCCTTGAAACTCATTCAAATGCAAGTGCTTCTATCTGTTTCCTTGATTGTTTCCCACTCATTCCTTTTGGTTTGGGGAACATGTCAAAATCCCATGCCCAGAGAACTTCAACTAGAGTTCGCGGAAATGCTCAGTGGACACCCCAGGTAGGGTAAGGATCAGCATTTCCACACTACTCAGAGAATTTTTATTTTCAGGGATGGATTTTTAGCCCAAATCAAGTTGAAGAAAAGTGGTTTCGTGAAAATCGCAGAAAATTTTTTTTCAGAAACTCCGGGGTGCCTGGAGGTCGCGGTGCACCACGCGACAGTTGTATTCCAAAACTGAGTCACTCAGATCACACGAGTACCAAGGCATCCTTGAAACTCATTCAAATGCAAGTGCTTCTATCTGTTTTCTTGATTGTTTCCCACTCATTCCTTTTGGTTTGGGGAACATGTCAAAATCCCATGCCCAGAGAACTTCAACTAGAGTTCGCGGAAATGCTCAGTGGACACCCCAGGTAGGGTAAGGATGAGCATTTCCACACTACTCAGAGAATTTTTATTTTCAGGGATGGATTTTTAGCCCAAATCAAGTTGAAGAAAAGTGGTTTCGTGAAAATCGCAGAAAATTTTTTTTCAGAAACTCCGGGGTGCCTGGAGGTCGCGGTGCACCACGCGACAGTTGTATTCCAAAACTGAGTCACTCAGATCACACGAGTACCAAGGCATCCTTGAAACTCATTCAAATGCAAGTGCTTCTATCTGTTTCCTTGATTGTTTCCCACTCATTCCTTTTGGTTTGGGGAACATGTCAAAATCCCATGCCCAGAGAACTTCAACTAGAGTTCGCGGAAATGCTCAGTGGACACCCCAGGTAGGGTAAGGATGAGCATTTCCACACTACTCAGAGAATTTTTATTTTCAGGGATGGATTTTTAGCCCAAATCAAGTTGAAGAAAAGTGGTTTCGTGAAAATCGCAGAAAATTTTTTTTCAGAAACTCCGGGGTGCCTGGAGGTCGCGGTGCACCACGCGACAGTTGTATTCCAAAACTGAGTCACTCAGATCACACGAGTACCAAGGCATCCTTGAAACTCATTCAAATGCAAGTGCTTCTATCTGTTTCCTTGATTGTTTCCCACTCATTCCTTTTGGTTTGGGGAACATGTCAAAATCCCATGCCCAGAGAACTTCAACTAGAGTTCGCGGAAATGCTCAGTGGACACCCCAGGTAGGGTAAGGATCAGCATTTCCACACTACTCAGAGAATTTTTATTTTCAGGGATGGATTTTTAGCCCAAATCAAGTTGAAGAAAAGTGGTTTCGTGAAAATCGCAGAAAATTTTTTTTCAGAAACTCCGGGGTGCCTGGAGGTCGCGGTGCACCACGCGACAGTTGTATTCCAAAACTGAGTCACTCAGATCACACGAGTACCAAGGCATCCTTGAAACTCATTCAAATGCAAGTGCTTCTATCTGTTTCCTTGATTGTTTCCCACTCATTCCTTTTGGTTTGGGGAACATGTCAAAATCCCATGCCCAGAGAACTTCAACTAGAGTTCGTGGAAATGCTCAGTGGACACCCCAGGTAGGGTAAGGATCAGCATTTCCACACTACTCAGAGAATTTTTATTTTCAGGGATGGATTTTTAGCCCAAATCAAGTTGAAGAAAAGTGGTTTCGTGAAAATCGCAGAAAATTTTTTTTCAGAAACTCCGGGGTGCCTGGAGGTCGCGGTGCACCACGCGACAGTTGTATTCCAAAACTGAGTCACTCAGATCACACGAGTACCAAGGCATCCTTGAAACTCATTCAAATGCAAGTGCTTCTATCTGTTTTCTTGATTGTTTCCCACTCATTCCTTTTGGTTTGGGGAACATGTCAAAATCCCATGCCCAGAGAACTTCAACTAGAGTTCGCGGAAATGCTCAGTGGACACCCCAGGTAGGGTAAGGATGAGCATTTCCACACTACTCAGAGAATTTTTATTTTCAGGGATGGATTTTTAGCCCAAATCAAGTTGAAGAAAAGTGGTTTCGTGAAAATCGCAGAAAATTTTTTTTCAGAAACTCCGGGGTGCCTGGAGGTCGCGGTGCACCACGCGACAGTTGTATTCCAAAACTGAGTCACTCAGATCACACGAGTACCAAGGCATCCTTGAAACTCATTCAAATGCAAGTGCTTCTATCTGTTTCCTTGATTGTTTCCCACTCATTCCTTTTGGTTTGGGGAACATGTCAAAATCCCATGCCCAGAGAACTTCAACTAGAGTTCGCGGAAATGCTCAGTGGACACCCCAGGTAGGGTAAGGATCAGCATTTCCACACTACTCAGAGAATTTTTATTTTCAGGGATGGATTTTTAGCCCAAATCAAGTTGAAGAAAAGTGGTTTCGTGAAAATCGCAGAAAATTTTTTTTCAGAAACTCCGGGGTGCCTGGAGATCGCGGTGCACCACGCGACAGTTGTATTCCAAAACTGAGTCACTCAGATCACACGAGTACCAAGGCATCCTTGAAACTCATTCAAATGCAAGTGCTTCTATCTGTTTCCTTGATTGTTTCCCACTCATTCCTTTTGGTTTGGGGAACATGTCAAAATCCCATGCCCAGAGAACTTCAACTAGAGTTCGCGGAAATGCTCAGTGGCCACCCCAGGTAGGGTAAGGATGAGCATTTCCACACTACTCAGAGAATTTTTATTTTCAGGGATGGATTTCTAGCCCAAATCAATTTGAAGAAAAGTGGTTTCGTGAAAATCGCAGAAAATTTTTTTTCAGAAACTCCGGGGTGCCTGGAGGTCGCGGTGCACCACGCGACAGTTGTATTCCAAAACTGAGTCACTCAGATCACACGAGTACCAAGGCATCCTTGAAACTCATTCAAATGCAAGTGCTTCTATCTGTTTCCTTGATTGTTTCCCACTCATTCCTTTTGGTTTGGGGAACATGTCAAAATCCCATGCCCAGAGAACTTCAACTAGAGTTCGCGGAAATGCTCAGTGGACACCCCAGGTAGGGTAAGGATGAGCATTTCCACACTACTCAGAGAATTTTTATTTTCAGGGATGGATTTCTAGCCCAAATCAAGTTGAAGAAAAGTGGTTTCGTGAAAATCGCAGAAAATTTTTTTTCAGAAACTCCGGGGTGCCTGGAGGTCGCGGTGCACCACGCGACAGTTGTATTCCAAAACTGAGTCACTCAGATCACACGAGTACCAAGGCATCCTTGAAACTCATTCAAATGCAAGTGCTTCTATCTGTTTCCTTGATTGTTTCCCACTCATTCCTTTTGGTTTGGGGAACATGTCAAAATCCCATGCCCAGAGAACTTCAACTAGAGTTCGTGGAAATGCTCAGTGGACACCCCAGGTAGGGTAAGGATCAGCATTTCCACACTACTCAGAGAATTTTTATTTTCAGGGATGGATTTTTAGCCCAAATCAAGTTGAAGAAAAGTGGTTTCGTGAAAATCGCAGAAAATTTTTTTTCAGAAACTCCGGGGTGCCTGGAGGTCGCGGTGCACCACGCGACAGTTGTATTCCAAAACTGAGTCACTCAGATCACACGAGTACCAAGGCACCCTTGAAACTCATTCAAATGCAAGTGCTTCTATCTGTTTCCTTGATTGTTTCCCACTCATTCCTTTTGGTTTGGGGAACATGTCAAAATCCCATGCCCAGAGAACTTCAACTAGAGTTCGCGGAAATGCTCAGTGGACACCCCAGGTAGGGTAAGGATCAGCATTTCCACACTACTCAGAGAATTTTTATTTTCAGGGATGGATTTTTAGCCCAAATCAAGTTGAAGAAAAGTGGTTTCGTGAAAATCGCAGAAAATTTTTTTTCAGAAACTCCGGGGTGCCTGGAGGTCGCGGTGCACCACGCGACAGTTGTATTCCAAAACTGAGTCACTCAGATCACACGAGTACCAAGGCATCCTTGAAACTCATTCAAATGCAAGTGCTTCTATCTGTTTCCTTGATTGTTTCCCACTCATTCCTTTTGGTTTGGGGAACATGTCAAAATCCCATGCCCAGAGAACTTCAACTAGAGTTCGCGGAATGCTCAGTGGACACCCCAGGTAGGGTAAGGATCAGCATTTCCACACTACTCAGAGAATTTTTATTTTCAGGATGGATTTTTAGCCCAAATCAAGTTGAAGAAAAGTGGTTTCGTGAAAATCGCAGAAAATTTTTTTTCAGAAACTCCGGGGTGCCTGGAGGTCGCGGTGCACCACGCGACAGTTGTATTCCAAAACTGAGTCACTCAGATCACACGAGTACCAAGGCATCCTTGAAACTCATTCAAATCCAAGTGCTTCTATCTGTTTCCTTGATTGTTTCCCACTCATTCCTTTTGGTTTGGGGAACATGTCAAAATCCCATGCCCAGAGAACTTCAACTAGAGTTTGCGGAAATGCTCAGTGGACACCCCAGGTAGGGTAAGGATCAGCATTTCCACACTACTCAGAGAATTTTTATTTTCAGGGATGGATTTTTAGCCCAAATCAAGTTGAAGAAAAGTGGTTTCGTGAAAATCGCAGAAAATTTTTTTTCAGAAACTCCGGGGTGCCTGGAGGTCGCGGTGCACCACGCGACAGTTGTATTCCAAAACTGAGTCACTCAGATCACACGAGTACCAAGGCATCCTTGAAACTCATTCAAATGCAAGTGCTTCTATCTGTTTCCTTGATTGTTTCCCACTCATTCCTTTTGGTTTGGGGAACATGTCAAAATCCCATGCCCAGAGAACTTCAACTAGAGTTTGCGGAAATGCTCAGTGGACACCCCAGGTAGGGTAAGGATCAGCATTTCCACACTACTCAGAGAATTTTTATTTTCAGGGATGGATTTTTAGCCCAAATCAAGTTGAAGAAAAGTGGTTTCGTGAAAATCGCAGAAAATTTTTTTTCAGAAACTCCGGGGTGCCTGGAGGTCGCGGTGCACCACGCGACAGTTGTATTCCAAAACTGAGTCACTCAGATCACACGAGTACCAAGGCATCCTTGAAACTCATTCAAATGCAAGTGCTTCTATCTGTTTCCTTGATTGTTTCCCACTCATTCCTTTTGGTTTGGGGAACATGTCAAAATCCCATGCCCAGAGAACTTCAACTAGAGTTTGCGGAAATGCTCAGTGGACACCCCAGGTAGGGTAAGGATCAGCATTTCCACACTACTCAGAGAATTTTTATTTTCAGGGATGGATTTTTAGCCCAAATCAAGTTGAAGAAAAGTGGTTTCGTGAAAATCGCAGAAAATTTTTTTTCAGAAACTCCGGGGTGCCTGGAGGTCGCGGTGCACCACGCGACAGTTGTATTCCAAAACTGAGTCACTCAGATCACACGAGTACCAAGGCATCCTTGAAACTCATTCAAATGCAAGTGCTTCTATCTGTTTCCTTGATTGTTTCCCACTCATTCCTTTTGGTTTGGGGAACATGTCAAAATCCCATGCCCAGAGAACTTCAACTAGAGTTCGCGGAAATGCTCAGTGGACACCCCAGGTAGGGTAAGGATCAGCATTTCCACACTACTCAGAGAATTTTTATTTTCAGGGATGGATTTTTAGCCCAAATCAAGTTGTAGAAAAGTGGTTTCGTGAAAATCGCAGAAAATTTTTTTTCAGAAACTCCGGGGTGCCTGGAGGTCGCGGTGCACCACGCGACAGTTGTATTCCAAAACTGAGTCACTCAGATCACACGAGTACCAAGGCATCCTTGAAACTCATTCAAATGCAAGTGCTTCTATCTGTTTCCTTGATTGTTTCCCACTCATTCCTTTTGGTTTGAGGAACATGTCAAAATCCCATGCCCAGAGAACTTCAACTAGAGTTCGCGGAAATGCTCAGTGGACACCCCAGTTAGGGTAAGGATCAGCATTTCCACACTACTCAGAGAATTTTTATTTTCAGGGATGGATTTTTAGCCCAAATCAAGTTGAAGAAAAGTGGTTTCGTGAAAATCGCAGAAAATTTTTTTTCAGAAACTCCGGGGTGCCTGGAGGTCGCGGTGCACCACGCGACAGTTGTATTCCAAAACTGAGTCACTCAGATCACACGAGTACCAAGGCATCCTTGAAACTCATTCAAATGCAAGTGCTTCTATCTGTTTCCTTGATTGTTTCCCACTCATTCCTTTTGGTTTGGGGAACATGTCAAAATCCCATGCCCAGAGAACTTCAACTAGAGTTTGCGGAAATGCTCAGTGGACACCCCAGGTAGGGTAAGGATCAGCATTTCCACACTACTCAGAGAATTTTTATTTTCAGGGATGGATTTTTAGCCCAAATCAAGTTGAAGAAAAGTGGTTTCGTGAAAATCGCAGAAAATTTTTTTTCAGAAACTCCGGGGTGCCTGGAGGTCGCGGTGCACCACGCGACAGTTGTATTCCAAAACTGAGTCACTCAGATCACACGAGTACCGAGGCATCCTTGAAACTCATTCAAATGCAAGTGCTTCTATCTGTTTCCTTGTTTGTTTCCCACTCATTCCTTTTGGTTTGGGGAACATGTCAAAATCCCATGCCCAGAGAACTTCAACTAGAGTTCGTGGAAATGCTCAGTGGACACCCCAGGTAGGGTAAGGATCAGCATTTCCACACTACTCAGAGAATTTTTATTTTCAGGGATGGATTTTTAGCCCAAATCAAGTTGAAGAAAAGTGGTTTCGTGAAAATCGCAGAAAATTTTTTTTCAGAAACTCCGGGGTGCCTGGAGGTCGCGGTGCACCACGCGACAGTTGTATTCCAAAACTGAGTCACTCAGATCACACGAGTACCAAGGCATCCTTGAAACTCATTCAAATGCAAGTGCTTCTATCTGTTTCCTTGATTGTTTCCCACTCATTCCTTTTGGTTTGGGGAACATGTCAAAATCCCATGCCCAGAGAACTTCAACTAGAGTTCGCGGAAATGCTCAGTGGACACCCCAGGTAGGGTAAGGATCAGAATTTCCACACTACTCAGAGAATTTTTATTTTCAGGGATGGATTTTTAGCCCAAATCAAGTTGAAGAAAAGTGGTTTCGTGAAAATCGCAGAAAATTTTTTTTCAGAAACTCCGGGGTGCCTGGAGGTCGCGGTTCACCATGCGACAGTTGTATTCCAAAACTGAGTCACTCAGATCACACGAGTACCAAGGCATCCTTGAAACTCATTCAAATGCAAGTGCTTCTATCTGTTTCCTTGATTGTTTCCCACTCATTCCTTTTGGTTTGGGGAACATGTCAAAATCCCATGCCCAGAGAACTTCAACTAGAGTTCGCGGAAATGCTCAGTGGACAGCCCAGGTAGGGTAAGGATCAGCATTTCCACACTACTCAGAGAATTTTTATTTTCAGGGATGGATTTCTAGCCCAAATCAAGTTGAAGAAAAGTGGTTTCGTGAAAATCGTAGAAAATTTTTTTTCAGAAACTCTGGGGTGCCTGGAGGTCGCGGTGCACCACGCGACAGTTGTATTCCAAAACTGAGTCACTCAGATCACATGAGTACCAAGGCATCCTTGAAACTCATTCAAATGCAAGTGCTTCTATCTGTTTCCTTGATTGTTTCCCACTCATTCCTTTTGGTTTGGGGAACATGTCAAAATCCCATGCCCAGAGAACTTCAACTAGAGTTCGCGGAAATGCTCAGTGGACACCCCAGGTAGGGTAAGGATCAGCATTTCCACACTACTCAGAGAATTTTTATTTTCAGGGATGGATTTTTAGCCCAAATCAAGTTGAAGAAAAGTGGTTTCGTGAAAATCGCAGAAAATTTTTTTTCAGAAACTCCGGGGTGCCTGGAGGTCGCGGTGCACCACGCGACAGTTGTATTCCAAAACTGAGTCACTCAGATCACACGAGTACCAAGGCATCCTTGAAACTCATTCAAATGCAAGTGCTTCTATCTGTTTCCTTGATTGTTTCCCACTCATTCCTTTTGGTTTGGGGAACATGTCAAAATCCCATGCCCAGAGAACTTCAACTAGAGTTCGCGGAAATGCTCAGTGGACACCCCAGGTAGGGTAAGGATCAGCATTTCCACACTACTCAGAGAATTTTTATTTTCAGGGATGGATTTCTAGCCCAAATCAAGTTGAAGAAAAGTGGTTTCGTGAAAATCGCAGAAATTTTTTTTTCAGAAACTCCGGGGTGCCTGGAGGTCGCGGTGCACCACGCGACAGTTGTATTCCAAAACTGAGTCACTCAGATCACACGAGTACCAAGGCATCCTTGAAACTCATTCAAATGCAAGTGCTTCTATCTGTTTCCTTGATTGTTTCCCACTCATTCCTTTTGGTTTGGGGAACATGTCAAAATCCCATGCCCAGAGAACTTCAACTAGAGTTCGCGGAAATGCTCAGTGGACAGCCCAGGTAGGGTAAGGATCAGCATTTCCACACTACTCAGAGAATTTTTATTTTCAGGGATGGATTTTTAGCCCAAATCAAGTTGAAGAAAAGTGGTTTCGTGAAAATCGCAGAAAATTTTTTTTCAGAAACTCCGGGGTGCCTGGAGGTCGCGGTGCACCACGCGACAGTTGTATTCCAAAACTGAGTCACTCAGATCACACGAGTACCAAGGCATCCTTGAAACTCATTCAAATGCAAGTGCTTCTATCTGTTTCCTTGATTGTTTCCCACTCATTCCTTTTGGTTTGGGGAACATGTCAAAATCCCATGCCCAGAGAACTTCAACTAGAGTTCGCGGAAATGCTCAGTGGACACCCCAGGTAGGGTAAGGATCAGCATTTCCACACTACTCAGAGAATTTTTATTTTCAGGGATGGATTTCTAGCCCAAATCAAGTTGAAGAAAAGTGGTTTCGTGAAAATCGCAGAAAATTTTTTTTCAGAAACTCCGGGGTGCCTGGAGGTCGCGGTGCACCACGCGACAGTTGTATTCCAAAACTGAGTCACTCAGATCACACGAGTACCAAGGCAATCTTGAAACTCATTCAAATGCAAATGCTTCTATCTGTTTCCTTGATTGTTTCCCACTCATTCCTTTTGGTTTGGGGAACATGTCAAAATCCCATGCCCAGAGAACTTCAACTAGAGTTCGCGGAAATGCTCAGTGGACACCCCAGGTAGGGTAAGGATCAGCATTTCCACACTACTCAGAGAATTTTTATTTTCAGGGATGGATTTCTAGCCCAAATCAAGTTGAAGAAATGTGGTTTCGTGAAAATCGCAGAAATTTTTTTTTCAGAAACTCCGGGGTGCCTGGAGGTCGCGGTGCACCACGCGACAGTTGTATTCCAAAACTGAGTCACTCAGATCACACGAGTACCAAGGCATCCTTGAAACTCATTCAAATGCAAGTGCTTCTATCTGTTTCCTTGATTGTTTCCCACTCATTCCTTTTGGTTTGGGGAACATGTCAAAATCCCATGCCCAGAGAACTTCAACTAAAGTTCGCGGAAATGCTCAGTGGACACCCCAGGTAGGGTAAGGATCAGCATTTCCACACTACTCAGAGAATTTTTATTTTCAGGGATGGATTTCTAGCCCAAATCAAGTTGAAGAAAAGTGGTTTCGTGAAAATCGCAGAAAATTTTTTTTCAGAAACTCCGGGGTGCCTGGAGGTCGCGGTGCACCACGCGACAGTTGTATTCCAAAACTGAGTCACTCAGATCACACGAGTACCAAGGCATCCTTGAAACTCATTCAAATGCAAGTGCTTCTATCTGTTTCCTTGATTGTTTCCCACTCATTCCTTTTGGTTTGGGGAACATGTCAAAATCCCATGCCCAGAGAACTTCAACTAGAGTTTGCGGAAATGCTCAGTGGACACCCCAGGTAGGGTAAGGATCAGCATTTCCACACTACTCAGAGAATTTTTATTTTCAGGGATGGATTTTTAGCCCAAATCAAGTTGAAGAAAAGTGGTTTCGTGAAAATCGCAGAAAATTTTTTTTCAGAAACTCCGGGGTGCCTGGAGGTCGCGGTGCACCACGCGACAGTTGTATTCCAAAACTGAGTCACTCAGATCACACGAGTACCAAGGCATCCTTGAAACTCATTCAAATGCAAGTGCTTCTATCTGTTTCCTTGATTGTTTCCCACTCATTCCTTTTGGTTTGGGGAACATGTCAAAATCCCATGCCCAGAGAACTTCAACTAGAGTTCGCGGAAATGCTCAGTGGACACCCCAGGTAGGGTAAGGATCAGCATTTCCACACTACTCAGAGAATTTTTATTTTCAGGGATGGATTTTTAGCCCAAATCAAGTTGAAGAAAAGTGGTTTCGTGAAAATCGCAGAAAATTTTTTTTCAGAAACTCCGGGGTGCCTGGAGGTCGCGGTGCACCACGCGACAGTTGTATTCCAAAACTGAGTCACTCAGATCACACGAGTACCAAGGCATCCTTGAAACTCATTCAAATGCAAGTGCTTCTATCTGTTTCCTTGATTGTTTCCCACTCATTCCTTTTGGTTTGGGGAACATGTCAAAATCCCATGCCCAGAGAACTTCAACTAGAGTTTGCGGAAATGCTCAGTGGACACCCCAGGTAGGGTAAGGATCAGCATTTCCACACTACTCAGAGAATTTTTATTTTCAGGGATGGATTTTTAGCCCAAATCAAGTTGAAGAAAAGTGGTTTCGTGAAAATCGCAGAAAATTTTTTTTCAGAAACTCCGGGGTGCCTGGAGGTCGCGGTGCACCACGCGACAGTTGTATTCCAAAACTGAGTCACTCAGATCACACGAGTACCAAGGCATCCTTGAAACTCATTCAAATGCAAGTGCTTCTATCTGTTTCCTTGATTGTTTCCCACTCATTCCTTTTGGTTTGGGGAACATGTCAAAATCCCATGCCCAGAGAACTTCAACTAGAGTTTGCGGAAATGCTCAGTGGACACCCCAGGTAGGGTAAGGATCAGCATTTCCACACTACTCAGAGAATTTTTATTTTCAGGGATGGATTTTTAGCCCAAATCAAGTTGAAGAAAAGTGGTTTCGTGAAAATCGCAGAAAATTTTTTTTCAGAAACTCCGGGGTGCCTGGAGGTCGCGGTGCACCACGCGACAGTTGTATTCCAAAACTGAGTCACTCAGATCACACGAGTACCGAGGCATCCTTGAAACTCATTCAAATGCAAGTGCTTCTATCTGTTTCCTTGATTGTTTCCCACTCATTCCTTTTGGTTTGGGGAACATGTCAAAATCCCATGCCCAGAGAACTTCAACTAGAGTTCGTGGAAATGCTCAGTGGACACCCCAGGTAGGGTAAGGATCAGCATTTCCACACTACTCAGAGAATTTTTATTTTCAGGGATGGATTTTTAGCCCAAATCAAGTTGAAGAAAAGTGGTTTCGTGAAAATCGCAGAAAATTTTTTTTCAGAAACTCCGGGGTGCCTGGAGGTCGCGGTGCACCACGCGACAGTTGTATTCCAAAACTGAGTCACTCAGATCACACGAGTACCAAGGCATCCTTGAAACTCATTCAAATGCAAGTGCTTCTATCTGTTTCCTTGATTGTTTCCCACTCATTCCTTTTGGTTTGGGGAACATGTCAAAATCCCATGCCCAGAGAACTTCAACTAGAGTTCGCGGAAATGCTCAGTGGACACCCCAGGTAGGGTAAGGATCAGCATTTCCACACTACTCAGAGAATTTTTATTTTCAGGGATGGATTTCTAGCCCAAATCAAGTTGAAGAAAAGTGGTTTCGTGAAAATCGCAGAAAATTTTTTTTCAGAAACTCCGGGGTGCCTGGAGGTCGCGGTGCACCACGCGACAGTTGTATTCCAAAACTGAGTCACTCAGATCACACGAGTACCAAGGCATCCTTGAAACTCATTCAAATGCAAGTGCTTCTATCTGTTTCCTTGATTGTTTCCCACTCATTCCTTTTGGTTTGGGGAACATGTCAAAATCCCATGCCCAGAGAACTTCAACTAGAGTTTGCGGAAATGCTCAGTGGACACCCCAGGTAGGGTAAGGATCAGCATTTCCACACTACTCAGAGAATTTTTATTTTCAGGGATGGATTTTTAGCCCAAATCAAGTTGAAGAAAAGTGGTTTCGTGAAAATCGCAGAAAATTTTTTTTCAGAAACTCCGGGGTGCCTGGAGGTCGCGGTGCACCACGCGACAGTTGTATTCCAAAACTGAGTCACTCAGATCACACGAGTACCGAGGCATCCTTGAAACTCATTCAAATGCAAGTGCTTCTATCTGTTTCCTTGTTTGTTTCCCACTCATTCCTTTTGGTTTGGGGAACATGTCAAAATCCCATGCCCAGAGAACTTCAACTAGAGTTCGTGGAAATGCTCAGTGGACACCCCAGGTAGGGTAAGGATCAGCATTTCCACACTACTCAGAGAATTTTTATTTTCAGGGATGGATTTTTAGCCCAAATCAAGTTGAAGAAAAGTGGTTTCGTGAAAATCGCAGAAAATTTTTTTTCAGAAACTCCGGGGTGCCTGGAGGTCGCGGTGCACCACGCGACAGTTGTATTCCAAAACTGAGTCACTCAGATCACACGAGTACCAAGGCATCCTTGAAACTCATTCAAATGCAAGTGCTTCTATCTGTTTCCTTGATTGTTTCCCACTCATTCCTTTTGGTTTGGGGAACATGTCAAAATCCCATGCCCAGAGAACTTCAACTAGAGTTCGCGGAAATGCTCAGTGGACACCCCAGGTAGGGTAAGGATCAGAATTTCCACACTACTCAGAGAATTTTTATTTTCAGGGATGGATTTTTAGCCCAAATCAAGTTGAAGAAAAGTGGTTTCGTGAAAATCGCAGAAATTTTTTTTTCAGAAACTCCGGGGTGCCTGGAGGTCGCGGTTCACCATTCGACAGTTGTATTCCAAAACTGAGTCACTCAGATCACACGAGTACCAAGGCATCCTTGAAACTCATTCAAATGCAAGTGCTTCTATCTGTTTCCTTGATTGTTTCCCACTCATTCCTTTTGGTTTGGGGAACATGTCAAAATCCCATGCCCAGAGAACTTCAACTAGAGTTCGCGGAAATGCTCAGTGGACAGCCCAGGTAGGGTAAGGATCAGCATTTCCACACTACTCAGAGAATTTTTATTTTCAGGGATGGATTTCTAGCCCAAATCAAGTTGAAGAAAAGTGGTTTCGTGAAAATCGTAGAAAATTTTTTTTCAGAAACTCTGGGGTGCCTGGAGGTCGCGGTGCACCACGCGACAGTTGTATTCCAAAACTGAGTCACTCAGATCACATGAGTACCAAGGCATCCTTGAAACTCATTCAAATGCAAGTGCTTCTATCTGTTTCCTTGATTGTTTCCCACTCATTCCTTTTGGTTTGGGGAACATGTCAAAATCCCATGCCCAGAGAACTTCAACTAGAGTTCGCGGAAATGCTCAGTGGACACCCCAGGTAGGGTAAGGATCAGCATTTCCACACTACTCAGAGAATTTTTATTTTCAGGGATGGATTTTTAGCCCAAATCAAGTTGAAGAAAAGTGGTTTCGTGAAAATCGCAGAAAATTTTTTTTCAGAAACTCCGGGGTGCCTGGAGGTCGCGGTGCACCACGCGACAGTTGTATTCCAAAACTGAGTCACTCAGATCACACGAGTACCAAGGCATCCTTGAAACTCATTCAAATGCAAGTGCTTCTATCTGTTTCCTTGATTGTTTCCCACTCATTCCTTTTGGTTTGGGGAACATGTCAAAATCCCATGCCCAGAGAACTTCAACTAAAGTTCGCGGAAATGCTCAGTGGACACCCCAGGTAGGGTAAGGATCAGCATTTCCACACTACTCAGAGAATTTTTATTTTCAGGGATGGATTTCTAGCCCAAATCAAGTTGAAGAAAAGTGGTTTCGTGAAAATCGCAGAAAATTTTTTTTCAGAAACTCCGGGGTGCCTGGAGGTCGCGGTGCACCACGCGACAGTTGTATTCCAAAACTGAGTCACTCAGATCACACGAGTACCAAGGCATCCTTGAAACTCATTCAAATGCAAGTGCTTCTATCTGTTTCCTTGATTGTTTCCCACTCATTCCTTTTGGTTTGGGGAACATGTCAAAATCCCATGCCCAGAGAACTTCAACTAGAGTTTGCGGAAATGCTCAGTGGACACCCCAGGTAGGGTAAGGATCAGCATTTCCACACTACTCAGAGAATTTTTATTTTCAGGGATGGATTTTTAGCCCAAATCAAGTTGAAGAAAAGTGGTTTCGTGAAAATCGCAGAAAATTTTTTTTCAGAAACTCCGGGGTGCCTGGAGGTCGCGGTGCACCACGCGACAGTTGTATTCCAAAACTGAGTCACTCAGATCACACGAGTACCAAGGCATCCTTGAAACTCATTCAAATGCAAGTGCTTCTATCTGTTTCCTTGATTGTTTCCCACTCATTCCTTTTGGTTTGGGGAACATGTCAAAATCCCATGCCCAGAGAACTTCAACTAGAGTTCGCGGAAATGCTCAGTGGACACCCCAGGTAGGGTAAGGATCAGCATTTCCACACTACTCAGAGAATTTTTATTTTCAGGGATGGATTTTTAGCCCAAATCAAGTTGAAGAAAAGTGGTTTCGTGAAAATCGCAGAAAATTTTTTTTCAGAAACTCCGGGGTGCCTGGAGGTCGCGGTGCACCACGCGACAGTTGTATTCCAAAACTGAGTCACTCAGATCACACGAGTACCAAGGCATCCTTGAAACTCATTCAAATGCAAGTGCTTCTATCTGTTTCCTTGATTGTTTCCCACTCATTCCTTTTGGTTTGGGGAACATGTCAAAATCCCATGCCCAGAGAACTTCAACTAGAGTTTGCGGAAATGCTCAGTGGACACCCCAGGTAGGGTAAGGATCAGCATTTCCACACTACTCAGAGAATTTTTATTTTCAGGGATGGATTTTTAGCCCAAATCAAGTTGAAGAAAAGTGGTTTCGTGAAAATCGCAGAAAATTTTTTTTCAGAAACTCCGGGGTGCCTGGAGGTCGCGGTGCACCACGCGACAGTTGTATTCCAAAACTGAGTCACTCAGATCACACGAGTACCAAGGCATCCTTGAAACTCATTCAAATGCAAGTGCTTCTATCTGTTTCCTTGATTGTTTCCCACTCATTCCTTTTGGTTTGGGGAACATGTCAAAATCCCATGCCCAGAGAACTTCAACTAGAGTTTGCGGAAATGCTCAGTGGACACCCCAGGTAGGGTAAGGATCAGCATTTCCACACTACTCAGAGAATTTTTATTTTCAGGGATGGATTTTTAGCCCAAATCAAGTTGAAGAAAAGTGGTTTCGTGAAAATCGCAGAAAATTTTTTTTCAGAAACTCCGGGGTGCCTGGAGGTCGCGGTGCACCACGCGACAGTTGTATTCCAAAACTGAGTCACTCAGATCACACGAGTACCGAGGCATCCTTGAAACTCATTCAAATGCAAGTGCTTCTATCTGTTTCCTTGATTGTTTCCCACTCATTCCTTTTGGTTTGGGGAACATGTCAAAATCCCATGCCCAGAGAACTTCAACTAGAGTTCGTGGAAATGCTCAGTGGACACCCCAGGTAGGGTAAGGATCAGCATTTCCACACTACTCAGAGAATTTTTATTTTCAGGGATGGATTTTTAGCCCAAATCAAGTTGAAGAAAAGTGGTTTCGTGAAAATCGCAGAAAATTTTTTTTCAGAAACTCCGGGGTGCCTGGAGGTCGCGGTGCACCACGCGACAGTTGTATTCCAAAACTGAGTCACTCAGATCACACGAGTACCAAGGCATCCTTGAAACTCATTCAAATGCAAGTGCTTCTATCTGTTTCCTTGATTGTTTCCCACTCATTCCTTTTGGTTTGGGGAACATGTCAAAATCCCATGCCCAGAGAACTTCAACTAGAGTTCGCGGAAATGCTCAGTGGACACCCCAGGTAGGGTAAGGATCAGCATTTCCACACTACTCAGAGAATTTTTATTTTCAGGGATGGATTTCTAGCCCAAATCAAGTTGAAGAAAAGTGGTTTCGTGAAAATCGCAGAAAATTTTTTTTCAGAAACTCCGGGGTGCCTGGAGGTCGCGGTGCACCACGCGACAGTTGTATTCCAAAACTGAGTCACTCAGATCACACGAGTACCAAGGCATCCTTGAAACTCATTCAAATGCAAGTGCTTCTATCTGTTTCCTTGATTGTTTCCCACTCATTCCTTTTGGTTTGGGGAACATGTCAAAATCCCATGCCCAGAGAACTTCAACTAGAGTTTGCGGAAATGCTCAGTGGACACCCCAGGTAGGGTAAGGATCAGCATTTCCACACTACTCAGAGAATTTTTATTTTCAGGGATGGATTTTTAGCCCAAATCAAGTTGAAGAAAAGTGGTTTCGTGAAAATCGCAGAAAATTTTTTTTCAGAAACTCCGGGGTGCCTGGAGGTCGCGGTGCACCACGCGACAGTTGTATTCCAAAACTGAGTCACTCAGATCACACGAGTACCGAGGCATCCTTGAAACTCATTCAAATGCAAGTGCTTCTATCTGTTTCCTTGTTTGTTTCCCACTCATTCCTTTTGGTTTGGGGAACATGTCAAAATCCCATGCCCAGAGAACTTCAACTAGAGTTCGTGGAAATGCTCAGTGGACACCCCAGGTAGGGTAAGGATCAGCATTTCCACACTACTCAGAGAATTTTTATTTTCAGGGATGGATTTTTAGCCCAAATCAAGTTGAAGAAAAGTGGTTTCGTGAAAATCGCAGAAAATTTTTTTTCAGAAACTCCGGGGTGCCTGGAGGTCGCGGTGCACCACGCGACAGTTGTATTCCAAAACTGAGTCACTCAGATCACACGAGTACCAAGGCATCCTTGAAACTCATTCAAATGCAAGTGCTTCTATCTGTTTCCTTGATTGTTTCCCACTCATTCCTTTTGGTTTGGGGAACATGTCAAAATCCCATGCCCAGAGAACTTCAACTAGAGTTCGCGGAAATGCTCAGTGGACACCCCAGGTAGGGTAAGGATCAGAATTTCCACACTACTCAGAGAATTTTTATTTTCAGGGATGGATTTTTAGCCCAAATCAAGTTGAAGAAAAGTGGTTTCGTGAAAATCGCAGAAAATTTTTTTTCAGAAACTCCGGGGTGCCTGGAGGTCGCGGTTCACCATGCGACAGTTGTATTCCAAAACTGAGTCACTCAGATCACACGAGTACCAAGGCATCCTTGAAACTCATTCAAATGCAAGTGCTTCTATCTGTTTCCTTGATTGTTTCCCACTCATTCCTTTTGGTTTGGGGAACATGTCAAAATCCCATGCCCAGAGAACTTCAACTAGAGTTCGCGGAAATGCTCAGTGGACAGCCCAGGTAGGGTAAGGATCAGCATTTCCACACTACTCAGAGAATTTTTATTTTCAGGGATGGATTTCTAGCCCAAATCAAGTTGAAGAAAAGTGGTTTCGTGAAAATCGTAGAAAATTTTTTTTCAGAAACTCTGGGGTGCCTGGAGGTCGCGGTGCACCACGCGACAGTTGTATTCCAAAACTGAGTCACTCAGATCACATGAGTACCAAGGCATCCTTGAAACTCATTCAAATGCAAGTGCTTCTATCTGTTTCCTTGATTGTTTCCCACTCATTCCTTTTGGTTTGGGGAACATGTCAAAATCCCATGCCCAGAGAACTTCAACTAGAGTTCGCGGAAATGCTCAGTGGACACCCCAGGTAGGGTAAGGATCAGCATTTCCACACTACTCAGAGAATTTTTATTTTCAGGGATGGATTTTTAGCCCAAATCAAGTTGAAGAAAAGTGGTTTCGTGAAAATCGCAGAAAATTTTTTTTCAGAAACTCCGGGGTGCCTGGAGGTCGCGGTGCACCACGCGACAGTTGTATTCCAAAACTGAGTCACTCAGATCACACGAGTACCAAGGCATCCTTGAAACTCATTCAAATGCAAGTGCTTCTATCTGTTTCCTTGATTGTTTCCCACTCATTCCTTTTGGTTTGGGGAACATGTCAAAATCCCATGCCCAGAGAACTTCAACTAGAGTTCGCGGAAATGCTCAGTGGACACCCCAGGTAGGGTAAGGATCAGCATTTCCACACTACTCAGAGAATTTTTATTTTCAGGGATGGATTTCTAGCCCAAATCAAGTTGAAGAAAAGTGGTTTCGTGAAAATCGCAGAAATTTTTTTTTCAGAAACTCCGGGGTGCCTGGAGGTCGCGGTGCACCACGCGACAGTTGTATTCCAAAACTGAGTCACTCAGATCACACGAGTACCAAGGCATCCTTGAAACTCATTCAAATGCAAGTGCTTCTATCTGTTTCCTTGATTGTTTCCCACTCATTCCTTTTGGTTTGGGGAACATGTCAAAATCCCATGCCCAGAGAACTTCAACTAGAGTTCGCGGAAATGCTCAGTGGACAGCCCAGGTAGGGTAAGGATCAGCATTTCCACACTACTCAGAGAATTTTTATTTTCAGGGATGGATTTTTAGCCCAAATCAAGTTGAAGAAAAGTGGTTTCGTGAAAATCGCAGAAAATTTTTTTTCAGAAACTCCGGGGTGCCTGGAGGTCGCGGTGCACCACGCGACAGTTGTATTCCAAAACTGAGTCACTCAGATCACACGAGTACCAAGGCATCCTTGAAACTCATTCAAATGCAAGTGCTTCTATCTGTTTCCTTGATTGTTTCCCACTCATTCCTTTTGGTTTGGGGAACATGTCAAAATCCCATGCCCAGAGAACTTCAACTAGAGTTCGCGGAAATGCTCAGTGGACACCCCAGGTAGGGTAAGGATCAGCATTTCCACACTACTCAGAGAATTTTTATTTTCAGGGATGGATTTCTAGCCCAAATCAAGTTGAAGAAATGTGGTTTCGTGAAAATCGCAGAAATTTTTTTTTCAGAAACTCCGGGGTGCCTGGAGGTCGCGGTGCACCACGCGACAGTTGTATTCCAAAACTGAGTCACTCAGATCACACGAGTACCAAGGCATCCTTGAAACTCATTCAAATGCAAGTGCTTCTATCTGTTTCCTTGATTGTTTCCCACTCATTCCTTTTGGTTTGGGGAACATGTCAAAATCCCATGCCCAGAGAACTTCAACTAAAGTTCGCGGAAATGCTCAGTGGACACCCCAGGTAGGGTAAGGATCAGCATTTCCACACTACTCAGAGAATTTTTATTTTCAGGGATGGATTTCTAGCCCAAATCAAGTTGAAGAAAAGTGGTTTCGTGAAAATCGCAGAAAATTTTTTTTCAGAAACTCCGGGGTGCCTGGAGGTCGCGGTGCACCACGCGACAGTTGTATTCCAAAACTGAGTCACTCAGATCACACGAGTACCAAGGCATCCTTGAAACTCATTCAAATGCAAGTGCTTCTATCTGTTTCCTTGATTGTTTCCCACTCATTCCTTTTGGTTTGGGGAACATGTCAAAATCCCATGCCCAGAGAACTTCAACTAGAGTTTGCGGAAATGCTCAGTGGACACCCCAGGTAGGGTAAGGATCAGCATTTCCACACTACTCAGAGAATTTTTATTTTCAGGGATGGATTTTTAGCCCAAATCAAGTTGAAGAAAAGTGGTTTCGTGAAAATCGCAGAAAATTTTTTTTCAGAAACTCCGGGGTGCCTGGAGGTCGCGGTGCACCACGCGACAGTTGTATTCCAAAACTGAGTCACTCAGATCACACGAGTACCAAGGCATCCTTGAAACTCATTCAAATGCAAGTGCTTCTATCTGTTTCCTTGATTGTTTCCCACTCATTCCTTTTGGTTTGGGGAACATGTCAAAATCCCATGCCCAGAGAACTTCAACTAGAGTTCGCGGAAATGCTCAGTGGACACCCCAGGTAGGGTAAGGATCAGCATTTCCACACTACTCAGAGAATTTTTATTTTCAGGGATGGATTTTTAGCCCAAATCAAGTTGAAGAAAAGTGGTTTCGTGAAAATCGCAGAAAATTTTTTTTCAGAAACTCCGGGGTGCCTGGAGGTCGCGGTGCACCACGCGACAGTTGTATTCCAAAACTGAGTCACTCAGATCACACGAGTACCAAGGCATCCTTGAAACTCATTCAAATGCAAGTGCTTCTATCTGTTTCCTTGATTGTTTCCCACTCATTCCTTTTGGTTTGGGGAACATGTCAAAATCCCATGCCCAGAGAACTTCAACTAGAGTTTGCGGAAATGCTCAGTGGACACCCCAGGTAGGGTAAGGATCAGCATTTCCACACTACTCAGAGAATTTTTATTTTCAGGGATGGATTTTTAGCCCAAATCAAGTTGAAGAAAAGTGGTTTCGTGAAAATCGCAGAAAATTTTTTTTCAGAAACTCCGGGGTGCCTGGAGGTCGCGGTGCACCACGCGACAGTTGTATTCCAAAACTGAGTCACTCAGATCACACGAGTACCAAGGCATCCTTGAAACTCATTCAAATGCAAGTGCTTCTATCTGTTTCCTTGATTGTTTCCCACTCATTCCTTTTGGTTTGGGGAACATGTCAAAATCCCATGCCCAGAGAACTTCAACTAGAGTTTGCGGAAATGCTCAGTGGACACCCCAGGTAGGGTAAGGATCAGCATTTCCACACTACTCAGAGAATTTTTATTTTCAGGGATGGATTTTTAGCCCAAATCAAGTTGAAGAAAAGTGGTTTCGTGAAAATCGCAGAAAATTTTTTTTCAGAAACTCCGGGGTGCCTGGAGGTCGCGGTGCACCACGCGACAGTTGTATTCCAAAACTGAGTCACTCAGATCACACGAGTACCGAGGCATCCTTGAAACTCATTCAAATGCAAGTGCTTCTATCTGTTTCCTTGATTGTTTCCCACTCATTCCTTTTGGTTTGGGGAACATGTCAAAATCCCATGCCCAGAGAACTTCAACTAGAGTTCGTGGAAATGCTCAGTGGACACCCCAGGTAGGGTAAGGATCAGCATTTCCACACTACTCAGAGAATTTTTATTTTCAGGGATGGATTTTTAGCCCAAATCAAGTTGAAGAAAAGTGGTTTCGTGAAAATCGCAGAAAATTTTTTTTCAGAAACTCCGGGGTGCCTGGAGGTCGCGGTGCACCACGCGACAGTTGTATTCCAAAACTGAGTCACTCAGATCACACGAGTACCAAGGCATCCTTGAAACTCATTCAAATGCAAGTGCTTCTATCTGTTTCCTTGATTGTTTCCCACTCATTCCTTTTGGTTTGGGGAACATGTCAAAATCCCATGCCCAGAGAACTTCAACTAGAGTTCGCGGAAATGCTCAGTGGACACCCCAGGTAGGGTAAGGATCAGAATTTCCACACTACTCAGAGAATTTTTATTTTCAGGGATGGATTTTTAGCCCAAATCAAGTTGAAGAAAAGTGGTTTCGTGAAAATCGCAGAAAATTTTTTTTCAGAAACTCCGGGGTGCCTGGAGGTCGCGGTTCACCATGCGACAGTTGTATTCCAAAACTGAGTCACTCAGATCACACGAGTACCAAGGCATCCTTGAAACTCATTCAAATGCAAGTGCTTCTATCTGTTTCCTTGATTGTTTCCCACTCATTCCTTTTGGTTTGGGGAACATGTCAAAATCCCATGCCCAGAGAACTTCAACTAGAGTTCGCGGAAATGCTCAGTGGACAGCCCAGGTAGGGTAAGGATCAGCATTTCCACACTACTCAGAGAATTTTTATTTTCAGGGATGGATTTCTAGCCCAAATCAAGTTGAAGAAAAGTGGTTTCGTGAAAATCGTAGAAAATTTTTTTTCAGAAACTCTGGGGTGCCTGGAGGTCGCGGTGCACCACGCGACAGTTGTATTCCAAAACTGAGTCACTCAGATCACATGAGTACCAAGGCATCCTTGAAACTCATTCAAATGCAAGTGCTTCTATCTGTTTCCTTGATTGTTTCCCACTCATTCCTTTTGGTTTGGGGAACATGTCAAAATCCCATGCCCAGAGAACTTCAACTAGAGTTCGCGGAAATGCTCAGTGGACACCCCAGGTAGGGTAAGGATCAGCATTTCCACACTACTCAGAGAATTTTTATTTTCAGGGATGGATTTTTAGCCCAAATCAAGTTGAAGAAAAGTGGTTTCGTGAAAATCGCAGAAAATTTTTTTTCAGAAACTCCGGGGTGCCTGGAGGTCGCGGTGCACCACGCGACAGTTGTATTCCAAAACTGAGTCACTCAGATCACACGAGTACCAAGGCATCCTTGAAACTCATTCAAATGCAAGTGCTTCTATCTGTTTCCTTGATTGTTTCCCACTCATTCCTTTTGGTTTGGGGAACATGTCAAAATCCCATGCCCAGAGAACTTCAACTAGAGTTCGCGGAAATGCTCAGTGGACACCCCAGGTAGGGTAAGGATCAGCATTTCCACACTACTCAGAGAATTTTTATTTTCAGGGATGGATTTCTAGCCCAAATCAAGTTGAAGAAAAGTGGTTTCGTGAAAATCGCAGAAATTTTTTTTTCAGAAACTCCGGGGTGCCTGGAGGTCGCGGTGCACCACGCGACAGTTGTATTCCAAAACTGAGTCACTCAGATCACACGAGTACCAAGGCATCCTTGAAACTCATTCAAATGCAAGTGCTTCTATCTGTTTCCTTGATTGTTTCCCACTCATTCCTTTTGGTTTGGGGAACATGTCAAAATCCCATGCCCAGAGAACTTCAACTAGAGTTCGCGGAAATGCTCAGTGGACAGCCCAGGTAGGGTAAGGATCAGCATTTCCACACTACTCAGAGAATTTTTATTTTCAGGGATGGATTTTTAGCCCAAATCAAGTTGAAGAAAAGTGGTTTCGTGAAAATCGCAGAAAATTTTTTTTCAGAAACTCCGGGGTGCCTGGAGGTCGCGGTGCACCACGCGACAGTTGTATTCCAAAACTGAGTCACTCAGATCACACGAGTACCAAGGCATCCTTGAAACTCATTCAAATGCAAGTGCTTCTATCTGTTTCCTTGATTGTTTCCCACTCATTCCTTTTGGTTTGGGGAACATGTCAAAATCCCATGCCCAGAGAACTTCAACTAGAGTTCGCGGAAATGCTCAGTGGACACCCCAGGTAGGGTAAGGATCAGCATTTCCACACTACTCAGAGAATTTTTATTTTCAGGGATGGATTTCTAGCCCAAATCAAGTTGAAGAAAAGTGGTTTCGTGAAAATCGCAGAAAATTTTTTTTCAGAAACTCCGGGGTGCCTGGAGGTCGCGGTGCACCACGCGACAGTTGTATTCCAAAACTGAGTCACTCAGATCACACGAGTACCAAGGCAATCTTGAAACTCATTCAAATGCAAGTGCTTCTATCTGTTTCCTTGATTGTTTCCCACTCATTCCTTTTGGTTTGGGGAACATGTCAAAATCCCATGCCCAGAGAACTTCAACTAGAGTTCGCGGAAATGCTCAGTGGACACCCCAGGTAGGGTAAGGATCAGCATTTCCACACTACTCAGAGAATTTTTATTTTCAGGGATGGATTTCTAGCCCAAATCAAGTTGAAGAAATGTGGTTTCGTGAAAATCGCAGAAATTTTTTTTTCAGAAACTCCGGGGTGCCTGGAGGTCGCGGTGCACCACGCGACAGTTGTATTCCAAAACTGAGTCACTCAGATCACACGAGTACCAAGGCATCCTTGAAACTCATTCAAATGCAAGTGCTTCTATCTGTTTCCTTGATTGTTTCCCACTCATTCCTTTTGGTTTGGGGAACATGTCAAAATCCCATGCCCAGAGAACTTCAACTAAAGTTCGCGGAAATGCTCAGTGGACACCCCAGGTAGGGTAAGGATCAGCATTTCCACACTACTCAGAGAATTTTTATTTTCAGGGATGGATTTCTAGCCCAAATCAAGTTGAAGAAAAGTGGTTTCGTGAAAATCGCAGAAAATTTTTTTTCAGAAACTCCGGGGTGCCTGGAGGTCGCGGTGCACCACGCGACAGTTGTATTCCAAAACTGAGTCACTCAGATCACACGAGTACCAAGGCATCCTTGAAACTCATTCAAATGCAAGTGCTTCTATCTGTTTCCTTGATTGTTTCCCACTCATTCCTTTTGGTTTGGGGAACATGTCAAAATCCCATGCCCAGAGAACTTCAACTAGAGTTCGCGGAAATGCTCAGTGGACACCCCAGGTAGGGTAAGGATCAGCATTTCCACACTACTCAGAGAATTTTTATTTTCAGGGATGGATTTTTAGCCCAAATCAAGTTGAAGAAAAGTGGTTTCGTGAAAATCGCAGAAAATGTTTTTTCAGAAACTCCGGGGTGCCTGGAGGTCGCGGTGCACCACGCGACAGTTGTATTCCAAAACTGAGTCACTCAGATCACACGAGTACCAAGGCATCCTTGAAACTCATTCAAATGCAAGTGCTTCTATCTGTTTCCTTGATTGTTTCCCACTCATTCCTTTTGGTTTGGGGAACATGTCAAAATCCCATGCCCAGAGAACTTCAACTAGAGTTTGCGGAAATGCTCAGTGGACACCCCAGGTAGGGTAAGGATCAGCATTTCCACACTACTCAGAGAATTTTTATTTTCAGGGATGGATTTTTAGCCCAAATCAAGTTGAAGAAAAGTGGTTTCGTGAAAATCGCAGAAAATTTTTTTTCAGAAACTCCGGGGTGCCTGGAGGTCGCGGTGCACCACGCGACAGTTGTATTCCAAAACTGAGTCACTCAGATCACACGAGTACCAAGGCATCCTTGAAACTCATTCAAATGCAAGTGCTTCTATCTGTTTCCTTGATTGTTTCCCACTCATTCCTTTTGGTTTGGGGAACATGTCAAAATCCCATGCCCAGAGAACTTCAACTAGAGTTCGCGGAAATGCTCAGTGGACACCCCAGGTAGGGTAAGGATCAGCATTTCCACACTACTCAGAGAATTTTTATTTTCAGGGATGGATTTTTAGCCCAAATCAAGTTGAAGAAAAGTGGTTTCGTGAAAATCGCAGAAAATTTTTTTTCAGAAACTCCGGGGTGCCTGGAGGTCGCGGTGCACCACGCGACAGTTGTATTCCAAAACTGAGTCACTCAGATCACACGAGTACCAAGGCATCCTTGAAACTCATTCAAATGCAAGTGCTTCTATCTGTTTCCTTGATTGTTTCCCACTCATTCCTTTTGGTTTGGGGAACATGTCAAAATCCCATGCCCAGAGAACTTCAACTAGAGTTCGCGGAAATGCTCAGTGGACACCCCAGGTAGGGTAAGGATCAGCATTTCCACACTACTCAGAGAATTTTTATTTTCAGGGATGGATTTTTAGCCCAAATCAAGTTGAAGAAAAGTGGTTTCGTGAAAATCGCAGAAAATTTTTTTTCAGGAACTCCGGGGTGCCTGGAGGTCGCGGTGCACCACGCGACAGTTGTATTCCAAAACTGAGTCACTCAGATCACACGAGTACCAAGGCATCCTTGAAACTCATTCAAATGCAAGTGCTTCGATCTGTTTCCTTGATTGCTTCCCACTCATTCCTTTTGGTTTGGGGAACATGTAAAAATTCCATGCCCAGAGAACTCCAACTAGAGTTCGGGGAAATGCTCAGTGGAAACCCCAGGTAGAGTAAGGATCAGCATTTCCACACTACTCAGAGAATTTTTATTTTCAGGGTTGGATTTTTAGCCCAAATCAAGTTGAAGAAAAGTGGTTTCGTGAAAATCGCAGAAAATTTTTTTTCAGAAACTCCGGGGTGCCTGGAGGTCGCGGTGCACCACGCGACAGTTGTTTTCCAAAACTGAGTCACTCAGATCACACGAGTACCAAGGCATCCTTGAAAGTCATTCAAATGCAAGTGCTTCTATCTGTTTCCTTTATTGTTTCCCACTCATTCCTTTTGGTTTGGGGAACATGTCAAAATCCCATGCCCAGAGAACTTCAACTAGAGTTCGCGGAAATGCTCAGTGGACACCCCAGGTAGGGTAAGGATCAGCATTTCCACACTACTCAGAGAATTTTTATTTTCAGGGATGGATTTTTAGCCCAAATCAAGTTGAAGAAAAGTGGTTTCGTGAAAATCGCAGAAAATTTTTTTTCAGAAACTCCGGGGTGCCTGGAGGTCGCGGTGCACCACGCGACAGTTGTATTCCAAAACTGAGTCACTCAGATCACACGAGTACCAAGGCATCCTTGAAACTCATTCAAATGCAAGTGCTTCTATCTGTTTCCTTGATTGTTTCCCACTCATTCCTTTTGGTTTGGGGAACATGTCAAAATCCCATGCCCAGAGAACTTCAACTAGAGTTTGCGGAAATGCTCAGTGGACACCCCAGGTAGGGTAAGGATCAGCATTTCCACACTACTCAGAGAATTTTTATTTTCAGGGATGGATTTTTAGCCCAAATCAAGTTGAAGAAAAGTGGTTTCGTGAAAATCGCAGAAAATTTTTTTTCAGAAACTCCGGGGTGCCTGGAGGTCGCGGTGCACCACGCGACAGTTGTATTCCAAAACTGAGTCACTCAGATCACACGAGTACCAAGGCATCCTTGAAACTCATTCAAATGCAAGTGCTTCTATCTGTTTCCTTGATTGTTTCCCACTCATTCCTTTTGGTTTGGGGAACATGTCAAAATCCCATGCCCAGAGAACTTCAACTAGAGTTCGCGGAAATGCTCAGTGGACACCCCAGGTAGGGTAAGGATCAGCATTTCCACACTACTCAGAGAATTTTTATTTTCAGGGATGGATTTTTAGCCCAAATCAAGTTGAAGAAAAGTGGTTTCGTGAAAATCGCAGAAAATTTTTTTTCAGAAACTCCGGGGTGCCTGGAGGTCGCGGTGCACCACGCGACAGTTGTATTCCAAAACTGAGTCACTCAGATCACACGAGTACCAAGGCATCCTTGAAACTCATTCAAATGCAAGTGCTTCTATCTGTTTCCTTGATTGTTTCCCACTCGTTCCTTTTGGTTTGGGGAACATGTCAAAATCCCATGCCCAGAGAACTTCAACTAGAGTTCGCGGAAATGCTCAGTGGACACCCCAGGTAGGGTAAGGATCAGCATTTCCACACTACTCAGAGAATTTTTATTTTCAGGGATGGATTTTTAGCCCAAATCAAGTTGAAGAAAAGTGGTTTCGTGAAAATCGCAGAAAATTTTTTTTCAGGAACTCCGGGGTGCCTGGAGGTCGCGGTGCACCACGCGACAGTTGTATTCCAAAACTGAGTCACTCAGATCACACGAGTACCAAGGCATCCTTGAAACTCATTCAAATGCAAGTGCTTCGATCTGTTTCCTTGATTGCTTCCCACTCATTCCTTTTGGTTTGGGGAACATGTAAAAATTCCATGCCCAGAGAACTCCAACTAGAGTTCGGGGAAATGCTCAGTGGAAACCCCAGGTAGAGTAAGGATCAGCATTTCCACACTACTCAGAGAATTTTTATTTTCAGGGTTGGATTTTTAGCCCAAATCAAGTTGAAGAAAAGTGGTTTCGTGAAAATCGCAGAAAATTTTTTTTCAGAAACTCCGGGGTGCCTGGAGGTCGCGGTGCACCACGCGACAGTTGTTTTCCAAAACTGAGTCACTCAGATCACACGAGTACCAAGGCATCCTTGAAAGTCATTCAAATGCAAGTGCTTCTATCTGTTTCCTTTATTGTTTCCCACTCATTCCTTTTGGTTTGGGGAACATGTCAAAATCCCATGCCCAGAGAACTTCAACTAGAGTTCGCGGAAATGCTCAGTGGACACCCCAGGTAGGGTAAGGATCAGCATTTCCACACTACTCAGAGAATTTTTATTTTCAGGGATGGATTTTTAGCCCAAATCAAGTTGAAGAAAAGTGGTTTCGTGAAAATCGCAGAAAATTTTTTTTCAGAAACTCCGGGGTGCCTGGAGGTCGCGGTGCACCACGCGACAGTTGTATTCCAAAACTGAGTCACTCAGATCACACGAGTACCAAGGCATCCTTGAAACTCATTCAAATGCAAGTGCTTCTATCTGTTTCCTTGATTGTTTCCCACTCATTCCTTTTGGTTTGGGGAACATGTCAAAATCCCATGCCCAGAGAACTTCAACTAGAGTTCGCGGAAATGCTCAGTGGACAGCCCAGGTAGGGTAAGGATCAGCATTTCCACACTACTCAGAGAATTTTTATTTTCAGGGATGGATTTTTAGCCCAAATCAAGTTGAAGAAAAGTGGTTTCGTGAAAATCGCAGAAAATTTTTTTTCAGAAACTCCGGGGTGCCTGGAGGTCGCGGTGCACCACGCGACAGTTGTATTCCAAAACTGAGTCACTCAGATCACACGAGTACCAAGGCATCCTTGAAACTCATTCAAATGCAAGTGCTTCTATCTGTTTCCTTGATTGTTTCCCACTCATTCCTTTTGGTTTGGGGAACATGTCAAAATCCCATGCCCAGAGAACTTCAACTAGAGTTCGCGGAAATGCTCAGTGGACACCCCAGGTAGGGTAAGGATCAGCATTTCCACACTACTCAGAGAATTTTTATTTTCAGGGATGGATTTCTAGCCCAAATCAAGTTGAAGAAAAGTGGTTTCGTGAAAATCGCAGAAAATTTTTTTTCAGAAACTCCGTGGTGCCTGGAGGTCGCGGTGCACCACGCGACAGTTGTATTCCAAAACTGAGTCACTCAGATCACACGAGTACCAAGGCATCCTTGAAACTCATTCAAATGCAAGTGCTTCTATCTGTTTCCTTGATTGTTTCCCACTCATTCCTTTTGGTTTGGGGAACATGTCAAAATCCCATGCCCAGAGAACTTCAACTAGAGTTCGCGGAAATGCTCAGTGGACAGCCCAGGTAGGGTAAGGATCAGCATTTCCACACTACTCAGAGAATTTTTATTTTCAGGGATGGATTTTTAGCCCAAATCAAGTTGAAGAAAAGTGGTTTCGTGAAAATCGCAGAAAATTTTTTTTCAGAAACTCCGGGGTGCCTGGAGGTCGCGGTGCACCACGCGACAGTTGTATTCCAAAACTGAGTCACTCAGATCACACGAGTACCAAGGCATCCTTGAAACTCATTCAAATGCAAGTGCTTCTATCTGTTTCCTTGATTGTTTCCCACTCATTCCTTTTGGTTTGGGGAACATGTCAAAATCCCATGCCCAGAGAACTTCAACTAGAGTTCGCGGAAATGCTCAGTGGACACCCCAGGTAGGGTAAGGATCAGCATTTCCACACTACTCAGAGAATTTTTATTTTCAGGGATGGATTTCTAGCCCAAATCAAGTTGAAGAAAAGTGGTTTCGTGAAAATCGCAGAAAATTTTTTTTCAGAAACTCCGGGGTGCCTGGAGGTCGCGGTGCACCACGCGACAGTTGTATTCCAAAACTGAGTCACTCAGATCACACGAGTACCAAGGCATCCTTGAAACTCATTCAAATGCAAGTGCTTCTATCTGTTTCCTTGATTGTTTCCCACTCATTCCTTTTGGTTTGGGGAACATGTCAAAATCCCATGCCCAGAGAACTTCAACTAGAGTTCGCGGAAATGCTCAGTGGACAGCCCAGGTAGGGTAAGGATCAGCATTTCCACACTACTCAGAGAATTTTTATTTTCAGGGATGGATTTCTAGCCCAAATCAAGTTGAAGAAAAGTGGTTTCGTGAAAATCGTAGAAAATTTTTTTTCAGAAACTCTGGGGTGCCTGGAGGTCGCGGTGCACCACGCGACAGTTGTATTCCAAAACTGAGTCACTCAGATCACACGAGTACCAAGGCATCCTTGAAACTCATTCAAATGCAAGTGCTTCTATCTGTTTCCTTGATTGTTTCCCACTCATTCCTTTTGGTTTGGGGAACATGTCAAAATCCCATGCCCAGAGAACTTCAACTAGAGTTCGCGGAAATGCTCAGTGGACACCCCAGGTAGGGTAAGGATCAGCATTTCCACACTACTCAGAGAATTTTTATTTTCAGGGATGGATTTTTAGCCCAAATCAAGTTGAAGAAAAGTGGTTTCGTGAAAATCGCAGAAAATTTTTTTTCAGAAACTCCGGGGTGCCTGGAGGTCGCGGTGCACCACGCGACAGTTGTATTCCAAAACTGAGTCACTCAGATCACACGAGTACCAAGGCATCCTTGAAACTCATTCAAATGCAAGTGCTTCTATCTGTTTCCTTGATTGTTTCCCACTCATTCCTTTTGGTTTGGGGAACATGTCAAAATCCCATGCCCAGAGAACTTCAACTAGAGTTCGCGGAAATGCTCAGTGGACACCCCAGGTAGGGTAAGGATCAGCATTTCCACACTACTCAGAGAATTTTTATTTTCAGGGATGGATTTCTAGCCCAAATCAAGTTGAAGAAATGTGGTTTCGTGAAAATCGCAGAAATTTTTTTTTCAGAAACTCCGGGGTGCCTGGAGGTCGCGGTGCACCACGCGACAGTTGTATTCCAAAACTGAGTCACTCAGATCACACGAGTACCAAGGCATCCTTGAAACTCATTCAAATGCAAGTGCTTCTATCTGTTTCCTTGATTGTTTCCCACTCATTCCTTTTGGTTTGGGGAACATGTCAAAATCCCATGCCCAGAGAACTTCAACTAGAGTTCGCGGAAATGCTCAGTGGACAGCCCAGGTAGGGTAAGGATCAGCATTTCCACACTACTCAGAGAATTTTTATTTTCAGGGATGGATTTTTAGCCCAAATCAAGTTGAAGAAAAGTGGTTTCGTGAAAATCGCAGAAAATTTTTTTTCAGAAACTCCGGGGTGCCTGGAGGTCGCGGTGCACCACGCGACAGTTGTATTCCAAAACTGAGTCACTCAGATCACACGAGTACCAAGGCATCCTTGAAACTCATTCAAATGCAAGTGCTTCTATCTGTTTCCTTGATTGTTTCCCACTCATTCCTTTTGGTTTGGGGAACATGTCAAAATCCCATGCCCAGAGAACTTCAACTAAAGTTCGCGGAAATGCTCAGTGGACACCCCAGGTAGGGTAAGGATCAGCATTTCCACACTACTCAGAGAATTTTTATTTTCAGGGATGGATTTCTAGCCCAAATCAAGTTGAAGAAAAGTGGTTTCGTGAAAATCGCAGAAAATTTTTTTTCAGAAACTCCGGGGTGCCTGGAGGTCGCGGTGCACCACGCGACAGTTGTATTCCAAAACTGAGTCACTCAGATCACACGAGTACCAAGGCATCCTTGAAACTCATTCAAATGCAAGTGCTTCTATCTGTTTCCTTGATTGTTTCCCACTCATTCCTTTTGGTTTGGGGAACATGTCAAAATCCCATGCCCAGAGAACTTCAACTAGAGTTCGCGGAAATGCTCAGTGGACACCCCAGGTAGGGTAAGGATCAGCATTTCCACACTACTCAGAGAATTTTTATTTTCAGGGATGGATTTTTAGCCCAAATCAAGTTGAAGAAAAGTGGTTTCGTGAAAATCGCAGAAAATTTTTTTTCAGAAACTCCGGGGTGCCTGGAGGTCGCGGTGCACCACGCGACAGTTGTATTCCAAAACTGAGTCACTCAGATCACACGAGTACCAAGGCATCCTTGAAACTCATTCAAATGCAAGTGCTTCTATCTGTTTCCTTGATTGTTTCCCACTCATTCCTTTTGGTTTGGGGAACATGTCAAAATCCCATGCCCAGAGAACTTCAACTAGAGTTCGCGGAAATGCTCAGTGGACACCCCAGGTAGGGTAAGGATGAGCATTTCCACACTACTCAGAGAATTTTTATTTTCAGGGATGGATTTCTAGCCCAAATCAAGTTGAAGAAAAGTGGTTTCGTGAAAATCGCAGAAAATTTTTTTTCAGAATCTCCGGGGTGCCTGGAGGTCGCGGTGCACCACGCGACAGTTGTATTCCAAAACTGAGTCACTCAGATCACACGAGTACCAAGGCATCCTTGAAACTCATTCAAATGCAAGTGCTTCTATCTGTTTCCTTGATTGTTTCCCACTCATTCCTTTTGGTTTGGGGAACATGTCAAAATCCCATGCCCAGAGAACTTCAACTAGAGTTCGCGGAAATGCTCAGTGGACACCCCAGGTAGGGTAAGGATCAGCATTTCCACACTACTCAGAGAATTTTTATTTTCAGGGATGGATTTTTAGCCCAAATCAAGTTGAAGAAAAGTGGTTTCGTGAAAATCGCAGAAAATTTTTTTTCAGAAACTCCGGGGTGCCTGGAGGTCGCGGTGCACCACGCGACAGTTGTATTCCAAAACTGAGTCACTCAGATCACACGAGTACCAAGGCATCCTTGAAACTCATTCAAATGCAAGTGCTTCTATCTGTTTCCTTGATTGTTTCCCACTCATTCCTTTTGGTTTGGGGAACATGTCAAAATCCCATGCCCAGAGAACTTCAACTAGAGTTCGCGGAAATGCTCAGTGGACACCCCAGGTAGGGTAAGGATCAGCATTTCCACACTACTCAGAGAATTTTTATTTTCAGGGATGGATTTTTAGCCCAAATCAAGTTGAAGAAAAGTGGTTTCGTGAAAATCGCAGAAAATTTTTTTTCAGGAACTCCGGGGTGCCTGGAGGTCGCGGTGCACCACGCGACAGTTGTATTCCAAAACTGAGTCACTCAGATCACACGAGTACCAAGGCATCCTTGAAACTCATTCAAATGCAAGTGCTTCGATCTGTTTCCTTGATTGTTTCCCACTCATTCCTTTTGGTTTGGGGAACATGTAAAAATTCCATGCCCAGAGAACTCCAACTAGAGTTCGGGGAAATGCTCAGTGGAAACCCCAGGTAGAGTAAGGATCAGCATTTCCACACTACTCAGAGAATTTTTATTTTCAGGGTTGGATTTTTAGCCCAAATCAAGTTGAAGAAAAGTGGTTTCGTGAAAATCGCAGAAAATTTTTTTTCAGAAACTCCGGGGTGCCTGGAGGTCGCGGTGCACCACGCGACAGTTGTTTTCCAAAACTGAGTCACTCAGATCACACGAGTACCAAGGCATCCTTGAAAGTCATTCAAATGCAAGTGCTTCTATCTGTTTCCTTTATTGTTTCCCACTCATTCCTTTTGGTTTGGGGAACATGTCAAAATCCCATGCCCAGAGAACTTCAACTAGAGTTCGCGGAAATGCTCAGTGGACACCCCAGGTAGGGTAAGGATCAGCATTTCCACACTACTCAGAGAATTTTTATTTTCAGGGATGGATTTTTAGCCCAAATCAAGTTGAAGAAAAGTGGTTTCGTGAAAATCGCAGAAAATTTTTTTTCAGAAACTCCGGGGTGCCTGGAGGTCGCGGTGCACCACGCGACAGTTGTATTCCAAAACTGAGTCACTCAGATCACACGAGTACCAAGGCATCCTTGAAACTCATTCAAATGCAAGTGCTTCTATCTGTTTCCTTGATTGTTTCCCACTCATTCCTTTTGGTTTGGGGAACATGTCAAAATCCCATGCCCAGAGAACTTCAACTAGAGTTCGCGGAAATGCTCAGTGGACACCCCAGGTAGGGTAAGGATCAGCATTTCCACACTACTCAGAGAATTTTTATTTTCAGGGATGGATTTTTAGCCCAAATCAAGTTGAAGAAAAGTGGTTTCGTGAAAATCGCAGAAAATTTTTTTTCAGAAACTCCGGGGTGCCTGGAGGTCGCGGTGCACCACGCGACAGTTGTATTCCAAAACTGAGTCACTCAGATCACACGAGTACCAAGGCATCCTTGAAACTCATTCAAATGCAAGTGCTTCTATCTGTTTCCTTGATTGTTTCCCACTCATTCCTTTTGGTTTGGGGAACATGTCAAAATCCCATGCCCAGAGAACTTCAACTAGAGTTTGCGGAAATGCTCAGTGGACACCCCAGGTAGGGTAAGGATCAGCATTTCCACACTACTCAGAGAATTTTTATTTTCAGGGATGGATTTTTAGCCCAAATCAAGTTGAAGAAAAGTGGTTTCGTGAAAATCGCAGAAAATTTTTTTTCAGAAACTCCGGGGTGCCTGGAGGTCGCGGTGCACCACGCGACAGTTGTATTCCAAAACTGAGTCACTCAGATCACACGAGTACCAAGGCATCCTTGAAACTCATTCAAATGCAAGTGCTTCTATCTGTTTCCTTGATTGTTTCCCACTCATTCCTTTTGGTTTGGGGAACATGTCAAAATCCCATGCCCAGAGAACTTTAACTAGAGTTCGTGGAAATGCTCAGTGGACACCCCAGGTAGGGTAAGGATCAGCATTTCCACACTACTCAGAGAATTTTTATTTTCAGGGATGGATTTTTAGCCCAAATCAAGTTGAAGAAAAGTGGTTTCGTGAAAATCGCAGAAAATTTTTTTTCAGAAACTCCGGGGTGCCTGGAGGTTGCGGTGCACCACGCGACAGTTGTATTCCAATACTGAGTCACTCAGATCACACGAGTACCAAGGCATCCTTGAAACTCATTCAAATGCAAGTGCTTCTATCTGTTTCCTTGATTGTTTCCCACTCATTCCTTTTGGTTTGGGGAACATGTCAAAATCCCATGCCCAGAGAACTTCAACTAGAGTTCGCGGAAATGCTCAGTGGACAGCCCAGGTAGGGTAAGGATCAGCATTTCCACACTACTCAGAGAATTTTTATTTTCAGGGATGGATTTTTAGCCCAAATCAAGTTGAAGAAAAGTGGTTTCGTGAAAATCGCAGAAAATTTTTTTTCAGAAACTCCGGGGTGCCTGGAGGTCGCGGTGCACCATGCGACAGTTGTATTCCAAAACTGAGTCACTCAGATCACACGAGTACCAAGGCATCCTTGAAACTCTTTCAAATGCAAGTGCTTCTATCTGTTTCCTTGATTGTTTCCCACTCATTCCTTTTGGTTTGGGGAACATGTCAAAATCCCATGCCCAGAGAACTTCAACTAGAGTTCGCGGAAATGCTCAGTGGACACCCCAGGTAGGGTAAGGATCAGCATTTCCACACTACTCAGAGAATTTTTATTTTCAGGGATGGATTTTTAGCCCAAATCAAGTTGAAGAAAAGTGGTTTCGTGAAAATCGCAGAAAATTTTTTTTCAGAAACTCCGGGGTGCCTGGAGGTCGCGGTGCACCACGCGACAGTTGTATTCCAAAACTGAGTCACTCAGATCACACGAGTACCAAGGCATCCTTGAAACTCATTCAAATGCAAGTGCATCTATCTGTTTCCTTGATTGTTTCCCACTCATTCCTTTTGGTTTGGGGAACATGTCAAAATCCCATGCCCAGAGAACTTCAACTAGAGTTCGCGGAAATGCTCAGTGGACACCCCAGGTAGGGTAAGGATCAGCATTTCCACACTACTCAGAGAATTTTTATTTTCAGGGATGGATTTCTAGCCCAAATCAAATTGAAGAAAAGTGGTTTCGTGAAAATCGCAGAAAATTTTTTTTCAGAAACTCCGGGGTGCCTGGAGGTCGCGGTGCACCATGCGACAGTTGTATTCCAAAACTGAGTCACTCAGATCACACGAGTACCAAGGCATCCTTGAAACTCATTCAAATGCAAGTGCTTCTATCTGTTTCCTTGATTGTTTCCCACTCATTCCTTTTGGTTTGGGGAACATGTCAAAATCCCATGCCCAGAGAACTTCAACTAGAGTTCGCGGAAATGCTCAGTGGACACCCCAGGTAGGGTAAGGATCAGCATTTCCACACTACTCAGAGAATTTTTATTTTCAGGGATGGATTTTTAGCCCAAATCAAGTTGAAGAAAAGTGGTTTCGTGAAAATCGCAGAAAATTTTTTTTCATAAACTCCGGGGTGCCTGGAGGTCGCGGTGCACCACGCGACAGTTGTATTCCAAAACTGAGTCACTCAGATCACACGAGTACCAAGGCATCCTTGAAACTCATTCAAATGCAAGTGCATCTATCTGTTTCCTTGATTGTTTCCCACTCATTCCTTTTGGTTTGGGGAACATGTCAAAATCCCATGCCCAGAGAACTTCAACTAGAGTTCGCGGAAATGCTCAGTGGACACCCCAGGTAGGGTAAGGATCAGCATTTCCACACTACTCAGAGAATTTTTATTTTCAGGGATGGATTTCTAGCCCAAATCAAGTTGAAGAAAAGTGGTTTCGTGAAAATCGCAGAAAATTTTTTTTCAGAAACTCCGGGGTGCCTGGAGGTCGCGGTGCACCACGCGACAGTTGTTTTCCAAAACTGAGTCACTCAGATCACACGAGTACCAAGGCATCCTTGAAACTCATTCAAATGCAAGTGCTTCTATCTGTTTCCTTGATTGTTTCCCACTCATTCCTTTTGGTTTGGGGAACATGTCAAAATCCCATGCCCAGAGAACTTCAACTAGAGTTCGCGGAAATGCTCAGTGGACACCCCAGGTAGGGTAAGGATCAGCATGTCCACACTACTCAGAGAATTTTTATTTTCAGGGATGGATTTTTAGCCCAAATCAAGTTGAAGAAAAGTGGTTTCGTGAAAATCGCAGAAAATTTTTTTTCAGAAACTCCGGGGTGCCTGGAGGTCGCGGTTCACCACGCGACAGTTGTATTCCAAAACTGAGTCACTCAGATCACACGAGTACCAAGGCATCCTTGAAACTCATTCAAATGCAAGTGCTTCTATCTGTTTCCTTGATTGTTTCCCACTCATTCCTTTTGGTTTGGGGAACATGTCAAAATCCCATGCCCAGAGAACTTCAACTAGAGTTCGTGGAAATGCTCAGTGGACACCCCAGGTAGGGTCAGGATCAGCATTTCCACACTACTCAGAGAATTTTTATTTTCAGGGATGGATTTTTAGCCCAAATCAAGTTGAAGAAAAGTGGTTTCGTGAAAATCGCAGAAAATTTTTTTTCAGAAACTCCGGGGTGCCTGGAGGTCGCGGTGCACCACGCGACAGTTGTATTCCAAAACTGAGTCACTCAGATCACACGAGTACCAAGGCATCCTTGAAACTCATTCAAATGCAAGTGCTTCGATCTGTTTCCTTGATTGTTTCCCACTCATTCCTTTTGGTTTGGGTAACATGTAAAAATTCCATGCCCAGAGAACTCCAACTAGAGTTCGGGGAAATGCTCAGTGGAAACCCCAGGTAGAGTAAGGATCAGCATTTCCACACTACTCAGAGAATTTTTATTTTCAGGGTTGGATTTTTAGCCCAAATCAAGTTGAAGAAAAGTGGTTTCGTGAAAATCGCAGAAAATTTTTTTTCAGAAACTCCGGGGTGCCTGGAGGTCGCGGTGCACCACGCGACAGTTGTTTTCCAAAACTGAGTCACTCAGATCACACGAGTACCAAGGCATCCTTGAAACTCATTCAAATGCAAGTGCTTCTATCTGTTTCCTTGATTGTTTCCCACTCATTCCTTTTGGTTTGGGGAACATGTCAAAATCCCATGCCCAGAGAACTTCAACTAGAGTTCGCGGAAATGCTCAGTGGACACCCCAGGTAGGGTAAGGATCAGCATGTCCACACTACTCAGAGAATTTGTATTTTCAGGGATGGATTTTTAGCCCAAATCAAGTTGAAGAAAAGTGGTTTCGTGAAAATCGCAGAAAATTTTTTTTCAGAAACTCCGGGGTGCCTGGAGGTCGCGGTTCACCACGCGACAGTTGTATTCCAAAACTGAGTCACTCAGATCACACGAGTACCAAGGCATCCTTGAAACTCATTCAAATGCAAGTGCTTCTATCTGTTTCCTTGATTGTTTCCCACTCATTCCTTTTGGTTTGGGGAACATGTCAAAATCCCATGCCCAGAGAACTTCAACTAGAGTTCGTGGAAATGCTCAGTGGACACCCCAGGTAGGGTCAGGATCAGCATTTCCACACTACTCAGAGAATTTTTATTTTCAGGGATGGATTTTTAGCCCAAATCAAGTTGAAGAAAAGTGGTTTCGTGAAAATCGCAGAAAATTTTTTTTCAGAAACTCCGGGGTGCCTGGAGGTCGCGGTGCACCACGCGACAGTTGTATTCCAAAACTGAGTCACTCAGATCACACGAGTACCAAGGCATCCTTGAAACTCATTCAAATGCAAGTGCTTCGATCTGTTTCCTTGATTGTTTCCCACTCATTCCTTTTGGTTTGGGTAACATGTAAAAATTCCATGCCCAGAGAACTCCAACTAGAGTTCGGGGAAATGCTCAGTGGAAACCCCAGGTAGAGTAAGGATCAGCATTTCCACACTACTCAGAGAATTTTTATTTTCAGGGTTGGATTTTTAGCCCAAATCAAGTTGAAGAAAAGTGGTTTCGTGAAAATCGCAGAAAATTTTTTTTCAGAAACTCCGGGGTGCCTGGAGGTCGCGGTGCACCACGCGACAGTTGTTTTCCAAAACTGAGTCACTCAGATCACACGAGTACCAAGGCATCCTTGAAACTCATTCAAATGCAAGTGCTTCTATCTGTTTCCTTGATTGTTTCCCACTCATTCCTTTTGGTTTGGGGAACATGTCAAAATCCCATGCCCAGAGAACTTCAACTAGAGTTCGCGGAAATGCTCAGTGGAAACCCCAGGTAGGGTAAGGATCAGCATTTCCACATACTCAGAGAATTTTTATTTTCAGGGATGGATTTTTAGCCCAAATCAAGTTGAAGAAAAGTGGTTTCGTGAAAATCGCAGAAAATGTTTTTTCAGAAACTCCGGGGTGCCTGGAGGTCGCGGTGCAGCACGCGACAGTTGTATTCCAAAACTGAGTCACTCAGATCACACGAGTACCAAGGCATCCTTGAAACTCATTCAAATGCAAGTGCTTCTATCTGTTTCCTTGATTGTTTCCCACTCATTCCTTTTGGTTTGGGGAACATGTCAAAATCCCATGCCCAGAGAACTTCAACTAGAGTTCGCGGAAATGCTCAGTGGAAACCCCAGGTAGGGTAAGGATCAGCATTTCCACATACTCAGAGAATTTTTATTTTCAGGGATGGATTTTTAGCCCAAATCAAGTTGAAGAAAAGTGGTTTCGTGAAAATCGCAGAAAATGTTTTTTCAGAAACTCCGGGGTGCCTGGAGGTCGCGGTGCAGCACGCGACAGTTGTATTCCAAAACTGAGTCACTCAGATCACACGAGTACCAAGGCATCCTTGAAACTCATTCAAATGCAAGTGCTTCTATCTGTTTCCTTGATTGTTTCCCACTCATTCCTTTTGGTTTGGGGAACATGTCAAAATCCCATGCCCAGAGAACTTCAACTAGAGTTCGCGGAAATGCTCAGTGGACACCCCAGGTAGGGTAAGGATCAGCATTTCCACACTACTCAGAGAATTTTTATTTTCAGGGATGGATTTTTAGCCCAAATCAAGTTGAAGAAAAGTGGTTTCGTGAAAATCGCAGAAAATTTTTTTTCAGAAACTCCGGGGTGCCTGGAGGTCGCGGTGCACCACGCGACAGTTGTATTCCAAAACTGAGTCACTCAGATCACTCGAGTACCAAGGCATCCTTGAAACTCATTCAAATGCAAGTGCTTCTATCTGTTTCCTTGATTGTTTCCCACTCATTCCTTTTGGTTTGGGGAACATGTCAAAATCCCATGCCCAGAGAACTTCAACTAGAGTTCGCGGAAATGCTCAGTGGACACCCCAGGTAGGGTAAGGATCAGAATTTCCACACTACTCAGAGAATTTTTATTTTCAGGGATGGATTTTTAGCCCAAATCAAGTTGAAGAAAAGTGGTTTCGTGAAAATCGCAGAAAAATTTTTTTCAGAAACTCCGGGGTGCCTGGAGGTCGCGGTGCACCACGCGACAGTTGTATTCCAAAACCGAGTCACTAAGATCACACGAGTACCAAGGCATCCTTGAAACTCATTCAAATGCAAGTGCTTTTATCTGTTTCCTTCATTGTTTCCCACTCATTCCTTTTGGTTTGGGGAACGTCAAAATCCCATGCCCAGAGAACTTCAACTAGAGTTCGCGGAAATGCTCAGTGGACACCCCAGGTAGGGTAAGGATCAGCATTTCCACACTACTCAGAGAATTTTTATTTTCAGGGATGGATTTCTAGCCCAAATCAAGTTGAAGAAAAGTGGTTTCGTGAAAATCGCAGAAAATTTTTTTTCAGAATCTCCGGGGTGCCTGGAGGTCGCGGTGCACCACGCGACAGTTGTATTCCAAAACTGAGTCACTCAGATCACACGAGTACCAAGGCATCCTTGAAACTCATTCAAATGCAAGTGCTTCTATCTGTTTCCTTGATTGTTTCCCACTCATTCCTTTTGGTTTGGGGAACATGTCAAAATCCCATGCCCAGAGAACTTCAACTAGAGTTCGCGGAAATGCTCAGTGGACACCCCAGGTAGGGTAAGGATCAGCATTTCCACACTACTCAGAGAATTTTTATTTTCAGGGATGGATTTTTAGCCCAAATCAAGTTGAAGAAAAGTGGTTTCGTGAAAATCGCAGAAATTTTTTTTTCAGAAACTCCGGGGTGCCTGGAGGTCGCGGTGCACCACGCGACAGTTGTATTCCAAAACTGAGTCACTCAGATCACACGAGTACCAAGGCATCCTTGAAACTCATTCAAATGCAAGTGCTTCTATCTGTTTCCTTGATTGTTTCCCACTCATTCCTTTTGGTTTGGGGAACATGTCAAAATCCCATGCCCAGAGAACTTCAACTAGAGTTCGCGGAAATGCTCAGTGGACACCCCAGGTAGGGTAAGGATCAGCATTTCCACACTACTCAGAGAATTTTTATTTTCAGGGATGGATTTTTAGCCCAAATCAAGTTGAAGAAAAGTGGTTTCGTGAAAATCGCAGAAAATTTTTTTTCAGGAACTCCGGGGTGCCTGGAGGTCGCGGTGCACCACGCGACAGTTGTATTCCAAAACTGAGTCACTCAGATCACACGAGTACCAAGGCATCCTTGAAACTCATTCAAATGCAAGTGCTTCGATCTGTTTCCTTGATTGTTTCCCACTCATTCCTTTTGGTTTGGGGAACATGTAAAAATTCCATGCCCAGAGAACTCCAACTAGAGTTCGGGGAAATGCTCAGTGGAAACCCCAGGTAGAGTAAGGATAAGCATTTCCACACTACTCAGAGAATTTTTATTTTCAGGGTTGGATTTTTAGCCCAAATCAAGTTGAAGAAAAGTGGTTTCGTGAAAATCGCAGAAAATTTTTTTTCAGAAACTCCGGGGTGCCTGGAGGTCGCGGTGCACCACGCGACAGTTGTTTTCCAAAACTGAGTCACTCAGATCACACGAGTACCAAGGCATCCTTGAAAGTCATTCAAATGCAAGTGCTTCTATCTGTTTCCTTTATTGTTTCCCACTCATTCCTTTTGGTTTGGGGAACATGTCAAAATCCCATGCCCAGAGAACTTCAACTAGAGTTCGCGGAAATGCTCAGTGGACACCCCAGGTAGGGTAAGGATCAGCATTTCCACACTACTCAGAGAATTTTTATTTTCAGGGATGGATTTTTAGCCCAAATCAAGTTGAAGAAAAGTGGTTTCGTGAAAATCGCAGAAAATTTTTTTTCAGAAACTCCGGGGTGCCTGGAGGTCGCGGTGCACCACGCGACAGTTGTATTCCAAAACTGAGTCACTCAGATCACACGAGTACCAAGGCATCCTTGAAACTCATTCAAATGCAAGTGCTTCTATCTGTTTCCTTGATTGTTTCCCACTCATTCCTTTTGGTTTGGGGAACATGTCAAAATCCCATGCCCAGAGAACTTCAACTAGAGTTCGCGGAAATGCTCAGTGGACACCCCAGGTAGGGTAAGGATCAGCATTTCCACACTACTCAGAGAATTTTTATTTTCAGGGATGGATTTTTAGCCCAAATCAAGTTGAAGAAAAGTGGTTTCGTGAAAATCGCAGAAAATTTTTTTTCAGAAACTCCGGGGTGCCTGGAGGTCGCGGTGCACCACGCGACAGTTGTATTCCAAAACTGAGTCACTCAGATCACACGAGTACCAAGGCATCCTTGAAACTCATTCAAATGCAAGTGCTTCTATCTGTTTCCTTGATTGTTTCCCACTCATTCCTTTTGGTTTGGGGAACATGTCAAAATCCCATGCCCAGAGAACTTCAACTAGAGTTTGCGGAAATGCTCAGTGGACACCCCAGGTAGGGTAAGGATCAGCATTTCCACACTACTCAGAGAATTTTTATTTTCAGGGATGGATTTTTAGCCCAAATCAAGTTGAAGAAAAGTGGTTTCGTGAAAATCGCAGAAAATTTTTTTTCAGAAACTCCGGGGTGCCTGGAGGTCGCGGTGCACCACGCGACAGTTGTATTCCAAAACTGAGTCACTCAGATCACACGAGTACCAAGGCATCCTTGAAACTCATTCAAATGCAAGTGCTTCTATCTGTTTCCTTGATTGTTTCCCACTCATTCCTTTTCGTTTGGGGAACATGTCAAAATCCCATGCCCAGAGAACTTTAACTAGAGTTCGTGGAAATGCTCAGTGGACACCCCAGGTAGGGTAAGGATCAGCATTTCCACACTACTCAGAGAATTTTTATTTTCAGGGATGGATTTTTAGCCCAAATCAAGTTGAAGAAAAGTGGTTTCGTGAAAATCGCAGAAAATTTTTTTTCAGAAACTCCGGGGTGCCTGGAGGTTGCGGTGCACCACGCGACAGTTGTATTCCAATACTGAGTCACTCAGATCACACGAGTACCAAGGCATCCTTGAAACTCATTCAAATGCAAGTGCTTCTATCTGTTTCCTTGATTGTTTCCCACTCATTCCTTTTGGTTTGGGGAACATGTCAAAATCCCATGCCCAGAGAACTTCAACTAGAGTTCGCGGAAATGCTCAGTGGACAGCCCAGGTAGGGTAAGGATCAGCATTTCCACACTACTCAGAGAATTTTTATTTTCAGGGATGGATTTTTAGCCCAAATCAAGTTGAAGAAAAGTGGTTTCGTGAAAATCGCAGAAAATTTTTTTTCAGAAACTCCGGGGTGCCTGGAGGTCGCGGTGCACCACGCGACAGTTGTATTCCAAAACTGAGTCACTCAGATCACACGAGTACCAAGGCATCCTTGAAACTCATTCAAATGCAAGTGCTTCTATCTGTTTCCTTGATTGTTTCCCACTCATTCCTTTTGGTTTGGGGAACATGTCAAAATCCCATGCCCAGAGAACTTCAACTAGAGTTCGCGGAAATGCTCAGTGGACACCCCAGGTAGGGTAAGGATCAGCATTTCCACACTACTCAGAGAATTTTTATTTTCAGGGATGGATTTCTAGCCCAAATCAAGTTGAAGAAAAGTGGTTTCGTGAAAATCGCAGAAAATTTTTTTTCAGAAACTCCGGGGTGCCTGGAGGTCGCGGTGCACCATGCGACAGTTGTATTCCAAAACTGAGTCACTCAGATCACACGAGTACCAAGGCATCCTTGAAACTCATTCAAATGCAAGTGCTTCTATCTGTTTCCTTGATTGTTTCCCACTCATTCCTTTTGGTTTGGGGAACATGTCAAAATCCCATGCCCAGAGAACTTCAACTAGAGTTCGCGGAAATGCTCAGTGGACACCCCAGGTAGGGTAAGGATCAGCATTTCCACACTACTCAGAGAATTTTTATTTTCAGGGATGGATTTTTAGCCCAAATCAAGTTGAAGAAAAGTGGTTTCGTGAAAATCGCAGAAAATTTTTTTTCAGAAACTCCGGGGTGCCTGGAGGTCGCGGTGCACCACGCGACAGTTGTATTCCAAAACTGAGTCACTCAGATCACACGAGTACCAAGGCATCCTTGAAACTCATTCAAATGCAAGTGCATCTATCTGTTTCCTTGATTGTTTCCCACTCATTCCTTTTGGTTTGGGGAACATGTCAAAATCCCATGCCCAGAGAACTTCAACTAGAGTTCGCGGAAATGCTCAGTGGACACCCCAGGTAGGGTAAGGATCAGCATTTCCACACTACTCAGAGAATTTTTATTTTCAGGGATGGATTTCTAGCCCAAATCAAGTTGAAGAAAAGTGGTTTCGTGAAAATCGCAGAAAATTTTTTTTCAGAAACTCCGGGGTGCCTGGAGGTCGCGGTGCACCATGCGACAGTTGTATTCCAAAACTGAGTCACTCAGATCACACGAGTACCAAGGCATCCTTGAAACTCATTCAAATGCAAGTGCTTCTATCTGTTTCCTTGATTGTTTCCCACTCATTCCTTTTGGTTTGGGGAACATGTCAAAATCCCATGCCCAGAGAACTTCAACTAGAGTTCGCGGAAATGCTCAGTGGACACCCCAGGTAGGGTAAGGATCAGCATTTCCACACTACTCAGAGAATTTTTATTTTCAGGGATGGATTTTTAGCCCAAATCAAGTTGAAGAAAAGTGGTTTCGTGAAAATCGCAGAAAATTTTTTTTCAGAAACTCCGGGGTGCCTGGAGGTCGCGGTGCACCACGCGACAGTTGTATTCCAAAACTGAGTCACTCAGATCACACGAGTACCAAGGCATCCTTGAAACTCATTCAAATGCAAGTGCATCTATCTGTTTCCTTGATTGTTTCCCACTCATTCCTTTTGGTTTGGGGAACATGTCAAAATCCCATGCCCAGAGAACTTCAACTAGAGTTCGCGGAAATGCTCAGTGGACACCCCAGGTAGGGTAAGGATCAGCATTTCCACACTACTCAGAGAATTTTTATTTTCAGGGATGGATTTCTAGCCCAAATCAAGTTGAAGAAAAGTGGTTTCGTGAAAATCGCAGAAAATTTTTTTTCAGAAACTCCGGGGTGCCTGGAGGTCGCGGTGCACCACGCGACAGTTGTTTTCCAAAACTGAGTCACTCAGATCACACGAGTACCAAGGCATCCTTGAAACTCATTCAAATGCAAGTGCTTCTATCTGTTTCCTTGATTGTTTCCCACTCATTCCTTTTGGTTTGGGGAACATGTCAAAATCCCATGCCCAGAGAACTTCAACTAGAGTTCGCGGAAATGCTCAGTGGACACCCCAGGTAGGGTAAGGATCAGCATGTCCACACTACTCAGAGAATTTTTATTTTCAGGGATGGATTTTTAGCCCAAATCAAGTTGAAGAAAAGTGGTTTCGTGAAAATCGCAGAAAATTTTTTTTCAGAAACTCCGGGGTGCCTGGAGGTCGCGGTTCACCACGCGACAGTTGTATTCCAAAACTGAGTCACTCAGATCACACGAGTACCAAGGCATCCTTGAAACTCATTCAAATGCAAGTGCTTCTATCTGTTTCCTTGATTGTTTCCCACTCATTCCTTTTGGTTTGGGGAACATGTCAAAATCCCATGCCCAGAGAACTTCAACTAGAGTTCGCGGAAATGCTCAGTGGACACCCCAGGTAGGGTAAGGATCAGCATTTCCACACTACTCAGAGAATTTTTATTTTCAGGGATGGATTTTTAGCCCAAATCAAGTTGAAGAAAAGTGGTTTCGTGAAAATCGCAGAAAAATTTTTTTCAGAAACTCCGGGGTGCCTGGAGGTCGCGGTGCACCACGCGACAGTTGTATTCCAAAACCGAGTCACTAAGATCACACGAGTACCAAGGCATCCTTGAAACTCATTCAAATGCAAGTGCTTTTATCTGTTTCCTTCATTGTTTCCCACTCATTCCTTTTGGTTTGGGGAACGTCAAAATCCCATGCCCAGAGAACTTCAACTAGAGTTCGCGGAAATGCTCAGTGGACACCCCAGGTAGGGTAAGGATCAGCATTTCCACACTACTCAGAGAATTTTTATTTTCAGGGATGGATTTCTAGCCCAAATCAAGTTGAAGAAATGTGGTTTCGTGAAAATCGCAGAAATTTTTTTTTCAGAAACTCCGGGGTGCCTGGAGTTCGCGGTGCACCACGCGACAGTTGTATTCCAAAACTGAGTCACTCAGATCACACGAGTACCAAGGCATCCTTGAAACTCATTCAAATGCAAGTGCTTCTATCTGTTTCCTTGATTGTTTCCCACTCATTCCTTTTGGTTTGGGGAACATGTCAAAATCCCATGCCCAGAGAACTTCAACTAGAGTTCGCGGAAATGCTCAGTGGACAGCCCAGGTAGGGTAAGGATCAGCATTTCCACACTACTCAGAGAATTTTTATTTTCAGGGATGGATTTTTAGCCCAAATCAAGTTGAAGAAAAGTGGTTTCGTGAAAATCGCAGAAAATTTTTTTTCAGAAACTCCGGGGTGCCTGGAGGTCGCGGTGCACCACGCGACAGTTGTATTCCAAAACTGAGTCACTCAGATCACACGAGTACCAAGGCATCCTTGAAATTAATTCAAATGCAAGTGCTTCTATCTGTTTCCTTGATTGTTTCCCACTCATTCCTTTTGGTTTGGGGAACATGTCAAAATCCCATGCCCAGAGAACTTCAACTAAAGTTCGCGGAAATGCTCAGTGGACACCCCAGGTAGGGTAAGGATCAGCATTTCCACACTACTCAGAGAATTTTTATTTTCAGGGATGGATTTCTAGCCCAAATCAATATGAAGAAAAGTGGTTTCGTGAAAATCGCAGAAAATTTTTTTTCAGAAACTCCGGGGTGCCTGGAGGTCGCGGTGCACCACGCGACAGTTGTATTCCAAAACTGAGTCACTCAGATCACACGAGTACCAAGGCATCCTTGAAACTCATTCAAATGCAAGTGCTTCTATCTGTTTCCTTGATTGTTTCCCACTCATTCCTTTTGGTTTGGGGAACATGTCAAAATCCCATGCCCAGAGAACTTCAACTAGAGTTCGCGGAAATGCTCAGTGGACACCCCAGGTAGGGTAAGGATCAGCATTTCCACACTACTCAGAGAATTTTTATTTTCAGGGATGGATTTTTAGCCCAAATCAAGTTGAAGAAAAGTGGTTTCGTGAAAATCGCAGAAAATATTTTTTCAGAAACTCCGGGGTGCCTGGAGGTCGCGGTGCACCACGCGACAGTTGTATTCCAAAACTGAGTCACTCAGATCACACGAGTACCAAGGCATCCTTGAAACTCATTCAAATGCAAGTGCTTCTATCTGTTTCCTTGATTGTTTCCCACTCATTCCTTTTGGTTTGGGGAACATGTCAAAATCCCATGCCCAGAGAACTTCAACTAGAGTTTGCGGAAATGCTCAGTGGACACCCCAGGTAGGGTAAGGATCAGCATTTCCACACTACTCAGAGAATTTTTATTTTCAGGGATGGATTTTTAGCCCAAATCAAGTTGAAGAAAAGTGGTTTCGTGAAAATCGCAGAAAATTTTTTTTCAGAAACTCCGGGGTGCCTGGAGGTCGCGGTGCACCACGCGACAGTTGTATTCCAAAACTGAGTCACTCAGATCACACGAGTACCAAGGCATCCTTGAAACTCATTCAAATGCAAGTGCTTCTATCTGTTTCCTTGATTGTTTCCCACTCATTCCTTTTGGTTTGGGGAACATGTCAAAATCCCATGCCCAGAGAACTTCAACTAGAGTTCGCGGAAATGCTCAGTGGACACCCCAGGTAGGGTAAGGATCAGCATTTCCACACTACTTAGAGAATTTTTATTTTCAGGGATGGATTTTTAGCCCAAATCAAGTTGAAGAAAAGTGGTTTCGTGAAAATCGCAGAAAATTTTTTTTCAGAAACTCCGGGGTGCCTGGAGGTCGCGGTGCACCACGCGACAGTTGTATTCCAAAACTGAGTCACTCAGATCACACGAGTACCAAGGCATCCTTGAAACTCATTCAAATGCAAGTGCTTCTATCTGTTTCCTTGATTGTTTCCCACTCATTCCTTTTGGTTTGGGGAACATGTCAAAATCCCATGCCCAGAGAACTTCAACTAGAGTTCGCGGAAATGCTCAGTGGACACCCCAGGTAGGGTAAGGATCAGCATTTCCACACTACTCAGAGAATTTTTATTTTCAGGGATGGATTTTTAGCCCAAATCAAGTTGAAGAAAAGTGGTTTCGTGAAAATCGCAGAAAATTTTTTTTCAGAAACTCCGGGGTGCCTGGAGGTCGCGGTGCACCACGCGACAGTTGTATTCCAAAACTGAGTCACTCAGATCACACGAGTACCAAGGCATCCTTGAAACTCATTCAAATGCAAGTGCTTCTATCTGTTTCCTTGATTGTTTCCCACTCATTCCTTTTGGTTTGGGGAACATGTCAAAATCCCATGCCCAGAGAACTTCAACTAGAGTTTGCGGAAATGCTCAGTGGACACCCCAGGTAGGGTAAGGATCAGCATTATCACACTACTCAGAGAATTTTTATTTTCAGGGATGGATTTTTAGCCCAAATCAAGTTGAAGAAAAGTGGTTTCGTGAAAATCGCAGAAAATTTTTTTTCAGAAACTCCGGGGTGCCTGGAGGTCGCGGTGCACCACGCGACAGTTGTATTCCAAAACTGAGTCACTCAGATCACACGAGTACCAAGGCATCCTTGAAACTCATTCAAATGCAAGTGCTTCTATCTGTTTCCTTGATTGTTTCCCACTCATTCCTTTTGGTTTGGGGAACATGTCAAAATCCCATGCCCAGAGAACTTCAACTAGAGTTCGCGGAAATGCTCAGTGGACACCCCAGGTAGGGTAAGGATCAGCATTTCCACACTACTCAGAGAATTTTTATTTTCAGGGATGGATTTTTAGCCCAAATCAAGTTGAAGAAAAGTGGTTTCGTGAAAATCGCAGAAAATTTCTTTTCAGAAACTCCGGGGTGCCTGGAGGTTGCGGTGCACCACGCGACAGTTGTATTCCAATACTGAGTCACTCAGATCACACGAGTACCAAGGCATCCTTGAAACTCATTCAAATGCAAGTGCTTCTATCTGTTTCCTTGATTGTTTCCCACTCATTCCTTTTGGTTTGGGGAACATGTCAAAATCCCATGCCCAGAGAACTTCAACTAGAGTTCGCGGAAATGCTCAGTGGACAGCCCAGGTAGGGTAAGGATCAGCATTTCCACACTACTCAGAGAATTTTTATTTTCAGGGATGGATTTTTAGCCCAAATCAAGTTGAAGAAAAGTGGTTTCGTGAAAATCGCAGAAAATTTTTTTTCAGAAACTCCGGGGTGCCTGGAGGTCGCGGTGCACCACGCGACAGTTGTATTCCAAAACTGAGTCACTCAGATCACACGAGTACCAAGGCATCCTTGAAACTCATTCAAATGCAAGTGCATCTATCTGTTTCCTTGATTGTTTCCCACTCATTCCTTTTGGTTTGGGGAACATGTCAAAATCCCATGCCCAGAGAACTTCAACTAGAGTTCGCGGAAATGCTCAGTGGACACCCCAGGTAGGGTAAGGATCAGCATTTCCACACTACTCAGAGAATTTTTATTTTCAGGGATGGATTTCTAGCCCAAATCAAGTTGAAGAAAAGTGGTTTCGTGAAAATCGCAGAAAATTTTTTTTCAGAAACTCCAGGGTGCCTGGAGGTCGCGGTGCACCACGCGACAGTTGTATTCCAAAACTGAGTCACTCAGATCACACGAGTACCAAGGCATCCTTGAAACTCATTCAAATGCAAGTGCTTCTATCTGTTTCCTTGATTGTTTCCCACTCATTCCTTTTGGTTTGGGGAACATGTCAAAATCCCATGCCCAGAGAACTTCAACTAGAGTTCGCGGAAATGCTCAGTGGACACCCCAGGTAGGGTCAGGATCAGCATTTCCACACTACTCAGAGAATTTTTATTTTCAGGGATGGATTTTTAGCCCAAATCAAGTTGAAGAAAAGTGGTTTCGTGAAAATCGCAGAAAATTTTTTTTCAGAAACTCCGGGGTGCCTGGAGGTCGCGGTGCACCACGCGACAGTTGTATTCCAAAACTGAGTCACTCAGATCACACGAGTACCAAGGCATCCTTGAAACTCATTCAAATGCAAGTGCTTCGATCTGTTTCCTTGATTGTTTCCCACTCATTCCTTTTGGTTTGGGTAACATGTAAAAATTCCATGCCCAGAGAACTCCAACTAGAGTTCGGGGAAATGCTCAGTGGAAACCCCAGGTAGAGTAAGGATCAGCATTTCCACACTACTCAGAGAATTTTTATTTTCAGGGTTGGATTTTTAGCCCAAATCAAGTTGAAGAAAAGTGGTTTCGTGAAAATCGCAGAAAATTTTTTTTCAGAAACTCCGGGGTGCCTGGAGGTCGCGGTGCACCACGCGACAGTTGTATTCCAAAACTGAGTCACTCAGATCACACGAGTACCAAGGCATCCTTGAAACTCATTCAAATGCAAGTGCTTCTATCTGTTTCCTTGATTGTTTCCCACTCATTCCTTTTGGTTTGGGGAACATGTCAAAATCCCATGCCCAGAGAACTTCAACTAGAGTTTGCGGAAATGCTCAGTGGACACCCCAGGTAGGGTAAGGATCAGCATTTCCACACTACTCAGAGAATTTTTATTTTCAGGGATGGATTTTTAGCCCAAACCAAGTTGAAGAAAAGTGGTTTCGTGAAAATCGCAGAAAATTTTTTTTCAGGAACTCCGGGGTGCCTGGAGGTCGCGGTGCACCACGCGACAGTTGTATTCCAAAACTGAGTCACTCAGATCACACGAGTACCAAGGCATCCTTGAAACTCATTCAAATGCAAGTGCTTCTATCTGTTTCCTTGATTGTTTCCCACTCATTCCTTTTGGTTTGGGGAACATGTCAAAATCCCATGCCCAGAGAACTTTAACTAGAGTTCGTGGAAATGCTCAGTGGACACCCCAGGTAGGGTAAGGATCAGCATTTCCACACTACTCAGAGAATTTTTATTTTCAGGGATGGATTTTTAGCCCAAATCAAGTTGAAGAAAAGTGGTTTCGTGAAAATCGCAGAAAATTTTTTTTCAGAAACTCCGGGGTGCCTGGAGGTTGCGGTGCACCACGCGACAGTTGTATTCCAATACTGAGTCACTCAGATCACACGAGTACCAAGGCATCCTTGAAACTCATTCAAATGCAAGTGCTTCTATCTGTTTCCTTGATTGTTTCCCACTCATTCCTTTTGGTTTGGGGAACATGTCAAAATCCCATGCCCAGAGAACTTCAACTAGAGTTCGCGGAAATGCTCAGTGGACAGCCCAGGTAGGGTAAGGATCAGCATTTCCACACTACTCAGAGAATTTTTATTTTCAGGGATGGATTTTTAGCCCAAATCAAGTTGAAGAAAAGTGGTTTCGTGAAAATCGCAGAAAATTTTTTTTCAGAAACTCCGGGGTGCCTGGAGGTCGCGGTGCACCACGCGACAGTTGTATTCCAAAACTGAGTCACTCAGATCACACGAGTACCAAGGCATCCTTGAAACTCATTCAAATGCAAGTGCATCTATCTGTTTCCTTGATTGTTTCCCACTCATTCCTTTTGGTTTGGGGAACATGTCAAAATCCCATGCCCAGAGAACTTCAACTAGAGTTCGCGGAAATGCTCAGTGGACACCCCAGGTAGGGTAAGGATCAGCATTTCCACACTACTCAGAGAATTTTTATTTTCAGGGATGGATTTCTAGCCCAAATCAAGTTGAAGAAAAGTGGTTTCGTGAAAATCGCAGAAAATTTTTTTTCAGAAACTCCAGGGTGCCTGGAGGTCGCGGTGCACCACGCGACAGTTGTATTCCAAAACTGAGTCACTCAGATCACACGAGTACCAAGGCATCCTTGAAACTCATTCAAATGCAAGTGCTTCTATCTGTTTCCTTGATTGTTTCCCACTCATTCCTTTTGGTTTGGGGAACATGTCAAAATCCCATGCCCAGAGAACTTCAACTAGAGTTCGCGGAAATGCTCAGTGGACACCCCAGGTAGGGTCAGGATCAGCATTTCCACACTACTCAGAGAATTTTTATTTTCAGGGATGGATTTTTAGCCCAAATCAAGTTGAAGAAAAGTGGTTTCGTGAAAATCGCAGAAAATTTTTTTTCAGAAACTCCGGGGTGCCTGGAGGTCGCGGTGCACCACGCGACAGTTGTATTCCAAAACTGAGTCACTCAGATCACACGAGTACCAAGGCATCCTTGAAACTCATTCAAATGCAAGTGCTTCGATCTGTTTCCTTGATTGTTTCCCACTCATTCCTTTTGGTTTGGGTAACATGTAAAAATTCCATGCCCAGAGAACTCCAACTAGAGTTCGGGGAAATGCTCAGTGGAAACCCCAGGTAGAGTAAGGATCAGCATTTCCACACTACTCAGAGAATTTTTATTTTCAGGGTTGGATTTTTAGCCCAAATCAAGTTGAAGAAAAGTGGTTTCGTGAAAATCGCAGAAAATTTTTTTTCAGAAACTCCGGGGTGCCTGGAGGTCGCGGTGCACCACGCGACAGTTGTTTTCCAAAACTGAGTCACTCAGATCACACGAGTACCAAGGCATCCTTGAAACTCATTCAAATGCAAGTGCTTCTATCTGTTTCCTTGATTGTTTCCCACTCATTCCTTTTGGTTTGGGGAACATGTCAAAATCCCATGCCCAGAGAACTTCAACTAGAGTTCGCGGAAATGCTCAGTGGAAACCCCAGGTAGGGTAAGGATCAGCATTTCCACATACTCAGAGAATTTTTATTTTCAGGGATGGATTTTTAGCCCAAATCAAGTTGAAGAAAAGTGGTTTCGTGAAAATCGCAGAAAATGTTTTTTCAGAAACTCCGGGGTGCCTGGAGGTCGCGGTGCAGCACGCGACAGTTGTATTCCAAAACTGAGTCACTCAGATCACACGAGTACCAAGGCATCCTTGAAACTCATTCAAATGCAAGTGCTTCTATCTGTTTCCTTGATTGTTTCCCACTCATTCCTTTTGGTTTGGGGAACATGTCAAAATCCCATGCCCAGAGAACTTCAACTAGAGTTCGCGGAAATGCTCAGTGGACACCCCAGGTAGGGTAAGGATCAGCATTTCCACACTACTCAGAGAATTTTTATTTTCAGGGATGGATTTTTAGCCCAAATCAAGTTGAAGAAAAGTGGTTTCGTGAAAATCGCAGAAAATTTTTTTTCAGAAACTCCGGGGTGCCTGGAGGTCGCGGTGCACCACGCGACAGTTGTATTCCAAAACCGAGTCACTAAGATCACACGAGTACCAAGGCATCCTTGAAACTCATTCAAATGCAAGTGCTTTTATCTGTTTCCTTCATTGTTTCCCACTCATTCCTTTTGGTTTGGGGAACGTCAAAATCCCATGCCCAGAGAACTTCAACTAGAGTTCGCGGAAATGCTCAGTGGACACCCCAGGTAGGGTAAGGATCAGCATTTCCACACTACTCAGAGAATTTTTATTTTCAGGGATGGATTTCTAGCCCAAATCAAGTTGAAGAAATGTGGTTTCGTGAAAATCGCAGAAATTTTTTTTTCAGAAACTCCGGGGTGCCTGGAGGTCGCGGTGCACCACGCGACAGTTGTATTCCAAAACTGAGTCACTCAGATCACACGAGTACCAAGGCATCCTTGAAACTCATTCAAATGCAAGTGCTTCTATCTGTTTCCTTGATTGTTTCCCACTCATTCCTTTTGGTTTGGGGAACATGTCAAAATCCCATGCCCAGAGAACTTCAACTAGAGTTCGCGGAAATGCTCAGTGGACAGCCCAGGTAGGGTAAGGATCAGCATTTCCACACTACTCAGAGAATTTTTATTTTCAGGGATGGATTTTTAGCCCAAATCAAGTTGAAGAAAAGTGGTTTCGTGAAAATCGCAGAAAATTTTTTTTCAGAAACTCCGGGGTGCCTGGAGGTCGCGGTGCACCACGCGACAGTTGTATTCCAAAACTGAGTCACTCAGATCACACGAGTACCAAGGCATCCTTGAAACTCATTCAAATGCAAGTGCTTCGATCTGTTTCCTTGATTGTTTCCCACTCATTCCTTTTGGTTTGGGGAACATGTCAAAATCCCATGCCCAGAGAACTTCAACTAAAGTTCGCGGAAATGCTCAGTGGACACCCCAGGTAGGGTAAGGATCAGCATTTCCACACTACTCAGAGAATTTTTATTTTCAGGGATGGATTTCTAGCCCAAATCAAGTTGAAGAAAAGTGGTTTCGTGAAAATCGCAGAAAATTTTTTTTCAGAAACTCCGGGGTGCCTGGAGGTCGCGGTGCACCACGCGACAGTTGTATTCCAAAACTGAGTCACTCAGATCACACGAGTACCAAGGCATCCTTGAAACTCATTCAAATGCAAGTGCTTCTATCTGTTTCCTTGATTGTTTCCCACTCATTCCTTTTGGTTTGGGGAACATGTCAAAATCCCATGCCCAGAGAACTTCAACTAGAGTTCGCGGAAATGCTCAGTGGACACCCCAGGTAGGGTAAGGATCAGCATTTCCACACTACTCAGAGAATTTTTATTTTCAGGGATGGATTTTTAGCCCAAATCAAGTTGAAGAAAAGTGGTTTCGTGAAAATCGCAGAAAATGTTTTTTCAGAAACTCCGGGGTGCCTGGAGGTCGCGGTGCACCACGCGACAGTTGTATTCCAAAACTGAGTCACTCAGATCACACGAGTACCAAGGCATCCTTGAAACTCATTCAAATGCAAGTGCTTCTATCTGTTTCCTTGATTGTTTCCCACTCATTCCTTTTGGTTTGGGGAACATGTCAAAATCCCATGCCCAGAGAACTTCAACTAGAGTTTGCGGAAATGCTCAGTGGACACCCCAGGTAGGGTAAGGATCAGCATTTCCACACTACTCAGAGAATTTTTATTTTCAGGGATGGATTTTTAGCCCAAATCAAGTTGAAGAAAAGTGGTTTCGTGAAAATCGCAGAAAATTTTTTTTCAGAAACTCCGGGGTGCCTGGAGGTCGCGGTGCACCACGCGACAGTTGTATTCCAAAACTGAGTCACTCAGATCACACGAGTACCAAGGCATCCTTGAAACTCATTCAAATGCAAGTGCTTCTATCTGTTTCCTTGATTGTTTCCCACTCATTCCTTTTGGTTTGGGGAACATGTCAAAATCCCATGCCCAGAGAACTTCAACTAGAGTTCGCGGAAATGCTCAGTGGACACCCCAGGTAGGGTAAGGATCAGCATTTCCACACTACTCAGAGAATTTTTATTTTCAGGGATGGATTTTTAGCCCAAATCAAGTTGAAGAAAAGTGGTTTCGTGAAAATCGCAGAAAATTTTTTTTCAGAAACTCCGGGGTGCCTGGAGGTCGCGGTGCACCACGCGACAGTTGTATTCCAAAACTGAGTCACTCAGATCACACGAGTACCAAGGCATCCTTGAAACTCATTCAAATGCAAGTGCTTCTATCTGTTTCCTTGATTGTTTCCCACTCATTCCTTTTGGTTTGGGGAACATGTCAAAATCCCATGCCCAGAGAACTTCAACTAGAGTTTGCGGAAATGCTCAGTGGACACCCCAGGTAGGGTAAGGATCAGCATTTCCACACTACTCAGAGAATTTTTATTTTCAGGGATGGATTTTTAGCCCAAATCAAGTTGAAGAAAAGTGGTTTCGTGAAAATCGCAGAAAATTTTTTTTCAGGAACTCCGGGGTGCCTGGAGGTCGCGGTGCACCACGCGACAGTTGTATTCCAAAACTGAGTCACTCAGATCACACGAGTACCAAGGCATCCTTGAAACTCATTCAAATGCAAGTGCTTCGATCTGTTTCCTTGATTGTTTCCCACTCATTCCTTTTGGTTTGGGGAACATGTAAAAATTCCATGCCCAGAGAACTCCAACTAGAGTTCGGGGAAATGCTCAGTGGAAACCCCAGGTAGAGTAAGGATCAGCATTTCCACACTACTCAGAGAATTTTTATTTTCAGGGTTGGATTTTTAGCCCAAATCAAGTTGAAGAAATGTGGTTTCGTGAAAATCGCAGAAAATTTTTTTTCAGAAACTCCGGGGTGCCTGGAGGTCGCGGTGCACCACGCGACAGTTGTATTCCAAAACTGAGTCACTCAGATCACACGAGTACCAAGGCATCCTTGAAACTCATTCAAATGCAAGTGCTTCTATCTGTTTCCTTGATTGTTTCCCACTCATTCCTTTTGGTTTGGGGAACATGTCAAAATCCCATGCCCAGAGAACTTCAACTAGAGTTCGCGGAAATGCTCAGTGGACACCCCAGGTAGGGTAAGGATCAGCATTTCCACACTACTCAGAGAATTTTTATTTTCAGGGATGGATTTTTAGCCCAAATCAAGTTGAAGAAAAGTGGTTTCGTGAAAATCGCAGAAAATTTTTTTTCAGAAACTCCGGGGTGCCTGGAGGTCGCGGTGCACCACGCGACAGTTGTATTCCAAAACTGAGTCACTCAGATCACACGAGTACCAAGGCATCCTTGAAACTCATTCAAATGCAAGTGCTTCTATCTGTTTCCTTGATTGTTTCCCACTCATTCCTTTTGGTTTGGGGAACATGTCAAAATCCCATGCCCAGAGAACTTCAACTAGAGTTTGCGGAAATGCTCAGTGGACACCCCAGGTAGGGTAAGGATCAGCATTTCCACACTACTCAGAGAATTTTTATTTTCAGGGATGGATTTTTAGCCCAAATCAAGTTGAAGAAAAGTGGTTTCGTGAAAATCGCAGAAAATTTTTTTTCAGAAACTCCGGGGTGCCTAGAGGTCGCGGTGCACCACGCGACAGTTGTATTCCAAAACTGAGTCACTCAGATCACACGAGTACCAAGGCATCCTTGAAACTCATTCAAATGCAAGTGCTTCTATCTGTTTCCTTGATTGTTTCCCACTCATTCCTTTTGGTTTGGGGAACATGTCAAAATCCCATGCCCAGAGAACTTTAACTAGAGTTCGTGGAAATGCTCAGTGGACACCCCAGGTAGGGTAAGGATCAGCATTTCCACACTACTCAGAGAATTTTTATTTTCAGGGATGGATTTTTAGCCCAAATCAAGTTGAAGAAAACTGGTTTCGTGAAAATCGCAGAAAATTTTTTTTCAGAAACTCCGGGGTGCCTGGAGGTTGCGGTGCACCACGCGACAGTTGTATTCCAATACTGATTCACTCAGATCACACGAGTACCAAGGCATCCTTGAAACTCATTCAAATGCAAGTGCTTCTATCTGTTTCCTTGATTGTTTCCCACTCATTCCTTTTGGTTTGGGGAACATGTCAAAATCCCATGCCCAGAGAACTTCAACTAGAGTTCGCGGAAATGCTCAGTGGACAGCCCAGGTAGGGTAAGGATCAGCATTTCCACACTACTCAGAGAATTTTTATTTTCAGGGATGGATTTTTAGCCCAAATCAAGTTGAAGAAAAGTGGTTTCGTGAAAATCGCAGAAAAATTTTTTTCAGAAACTCCGGGGTGCCTGGAGGTCGCGGTGCACCACGCGACAGTTGTATTCCAAAACTGAGTCACTCAGATCACACGAGTACCAAGGCATCCTTGAAACTCATTCAAATGCAAGTGCTTCTATCTGTTTCCTTGATTGTTTCCCACTCATTCCTTTTGGTTTGGGGAACATGTCAAAATCCCATGCCCAGAGAACTTCAACTAGAGTTCGCGGAAATGCTCAGTGGACACCCCAGGTAGGGTAAGGATCAGCATTTCCACACTACTCAGAGAATTTTTATTTTCAGGGATGGATTTCTAGCCCAAATCAAGTTGAAGAAAAGTGGTTTCGTGAAAATCGCAGAAAATTTTTTTTCAGAAACTCCGGGGTGCCTGGAGGTCGCGGTGCACCATGCGACAGTTGTATTCCAAAACTGAGTCACTCAGATCACACGAGTACCAAGGCATCCTTGAAACTCATTCAAATGCAAGTGCTTCTATCTGTTTCCTTGATTGTTTCCCACTCATTCCTTTTGGTTTGGGGAACATGTCAAAATCCCATGCCCAGAGAACTTCAACTAGAGTTCGCGGAAATGCTCAGTGGACACCCCAGGTAGGGTAAGGATCAGCATTTCCACACTACTCAGAGAATTTTTATTTTCAGGGATGGATTTTTAGCCCAAATCAAGTTGAAGAAAAGTGGTTTCGTGAAAATCGCAGAAAATTTTTTTTCAGAAACTCCGGGGTGCCTGGAGGTCGCGGTGCACCACGCGACAGTTGTATTCCAAAACTGAGTCACTCAGATCACACGAGTACCAAGGCATCCTTGAAACTCATTCAAATGCAAGTGCTTCTATCTGTTTCCTTGATTGTTTCCCACTCATTCCTTTTGGTTTGGGGAACATGTCAAAATCCCATGCCCAGAGAACTTCAACTAGAGTTCGCGGAAATGCTCAGTGGACAGCCCAGGTAGGGTAAGGATCAGCATTTCCACACTACTCAGAGAATTTTTATTTTCAGGGATGGATTTTTAGCCCAAATCAAGTTGAAGAAAAGTGGTTTCGTGAAAATCGCAGAAAATTTTTTTTCAGAAACTCCGGGGTGCCTGGAGGTCGCGGTGCACCACGCGACAGTTGTATTCCAAAACTGAGTCACTCAGATCACACGAGTACCAAGGCATCCTTGAAACTCATTCAAATGCAAGTGCATCTATCTGTTTCCTTGATTGTTTCCCACTCATTCCTTTTGGTTTGGGGAACATGTCAAAATCCCATGCCCAGAGAACTTCAACTAGAGTTCGCGGAAATGCTCAGTGGACACCCCAGGTAGGGTAAGGATCAGCATTTCCACACTACTCAGAGAATTTTTATTTTCAGGGATGGATTTCTAGCCCAAATCAAGTTGAAGAAAAGTGGTTTCGTGAAAATCGCAGAAAATTTTTTTTCAGAAACTCCGGGGTGCCTGGAGGTCGCGGTGCACCACGCGACAGTTGTATTCCAAAACTGAGTCACTCAGATCACACGAGTACCAAGGCATCCTTGAAACTCATTCAAATGCAAGTGCTTCTATCTGTTTCCTTGATTGTTTCCCACTCATTCCTTTTGGTTTGGGGAACATGTCAAAATCCCATGCCCAGAGAACTTCAACTAGAGTTCGCGGAAATGCTCAGTGGACACCCCAGGTAGGGTAAGGATCAGCATGTCCACACTACTCAGAGAATTTTTATTTTCAGGGATGGATTTTTAGCCCAAATCAAGTTGAAGAAAAGTGGTTTCGTGAAAATCGCAGAAAATTTTTTTTCAGAAACTCCGGGGTGCCTGGAGGTCGCGGTTCACCACGCGACAGTTGTATTCCAAAACTGAGTCACTCAGATCACACGAGTACCAAGGCATCCTTGAAACTCATTCAAATGCAAGTGCTTCTATCTGTTTCCTTGATTGTTTCCCACTCATTCCTTTTGGTTTGGGGAACATGTCAAAATCCCATGCCCAGAGAACTTCAACTAGAGTTCGTGGAAATGCTCAGTGGACACCCCAGGTAGGGTCAGGATCAGCATTTCCACACTACTCAGAGAATTTTTATTTTCAGGGATGGATTTTTAGCCCAAATCAAGTTGAAGAAAAGTGGTTTCGTGAAAATCGCAGAAAATTTTTTTTCAGAAACTCCGGGGTGCCTGGAGGTCGCGGTGCACCACGCGACAGTTGTATTCCAAAACTGAGTCACTCAGATCACACGAGTACCAAGGCATCCTTGAAACTCATTCAAATGCAAGTGCTTCGATCTGTTTCCTTGATTGTTTCCCACTCATTCCTTTTGGTTTGGGTAACATGTAAAAATTCCATGCCCAGAGAACTCCAACTAGAGTTCGGGGAAATGCTCAGTGGAAACCCCAGGTAGAGTAAGGATCAGCATTTCCACACTACTCAGAGAATTTTTATTTTCAGGGTTGGATTTTTAGCCCAAATCAAGTTGAAGAAAAGTGGTTTCGTGAAAATCGCAGAAAATTTTTTTTCAGAAACTCCGGGGTGCCTGGAGGTCGCGGTGCACCACGCGACAGTTGTTTTCCAAAACTGAGTCACTCAGATCACACGAGTACCAAGGCATCCTTGAAACTCATTCAAATGCAAGTGCTTCTATCTGTTTCCTTGATTGTTTCCCACTCATTCCTTTTGGTTTGGGGAACATGTCAAAATCCCATGCCCAGAGAACTTCAACTAGAGTTCGCGGAAATGCTCAGTGGAAACCCCAGGTAGGGTAAGGATCAGCATTTCCACATACTCAGAGAATTTTTATTTTCAGGGATGGATTTTTAGCCCAAATCAAGTTGAAGAAAAGTGGTTTCGTGAAAATCGCAGAAAATGTTTTTTCAGAAACTCCGGGGTGCCTGGAGGTCGCGGTGCAGCACGCGACAGTTGTATTCCAAAACTGAGTCACTCAGATCACACGAGTACCAAGGCATCCTTGAAACTCATTCAAATGCAAGTGCTTCTATCTGTTTCCTTGATTGTTTCCCACTCATTCCTTTTGGTTTGGGGAACATGTCAAAATCCCATGCCCAGAGAACTTCAACTAGAGTTTGCGAAAATGCTCAGTGGACACCCCAGGTAGGGTAAGGATCAGCATTTCCACACTACTCAGAGAATTTTTATTTTCAGGGATGGATTTTTAGCCCAAATCAAGTTGAAGAAAAGTGGTTTCGTGAAAATCGCAGAAAATTTTTTTTCAGAAACTCCGGGGTGCCTGGAGGTCGCGGTGCACCACGCGACAGTTGTATTCCAAAACTGAGTCACTCAGATCACACGAGTACCAAGGCATCCTTGAAACTCATTCAAATGCAAGTGCTTCTATCTGTTTCCTTGATTGTTTCCCACTCATTCCTTTTGGTTTGGGGAACATGTCAAAATCCCATGCCCAGAGAACTTTAACTAGAGTTCGCGGAAATGCTCAGTGGACACCCCAGGTAGGGTAAGGATCAGCATTTCCACACTACTCAGAGAATTTTTATTTTCAGGGATGGATTTTTAGCCCAAATCAAGTTGAAGAAAAGTGGTTTCGTGAAAATCGCAGAAAATTTTTTTTCAGAAACTCCGGGGTGCCTGGAGGTTGCGGTGCACCACGCGACAGTTGTATTCCAATACTGATTCACTCAGATCACACGAGTACCAAGGCATCCTTGAAACTCATTCAAATGCAAGTGCTTCTATCTGTTTCCTTGATTGTTTCCCACTCATTCCTTTTGGTTTGGGGAACATGTCAAAATCCCATGCCCAGAGAACTTCAACTAGAGTTTGCGGAAATGCTCAGTGGACACCCCAGGTAGGGTAAGGATCAGCATTTCCACACTACTCAGAGAATTTTTATTTTCAGGGATGGATTTTTAGCCCAAATCAAGTTGAAGAAAAGTGGTTTCGTGAAAATCGCAGAAAATTTTTTTTCAGAAACTCCGGGGTGCCTGGAGGTCGCGGTGCACCACGCGACAGTTGTATTCCAAAACTGAGTCACTCAGATCACACGAGTACCAAGGCATCCTTGAAACTCATTCAAATGCAAGTGCTTCTATCTGTTTCCTTGATTGTTTCCCACTCATTCCTTTTGGTTTGGGGAACATGTCAAAATCCCATGCCCAGAGAACTTTAACTAGAGTTCGTGGAAATGCTCAGTGGACACCCCAGGTAGGGTAAGGATCAGCATTTCCACACTACTCAGAGAATTTTTATTTTCAGGGATGGATTTTTAGCCCAAATCAAGTTGAAGAAAAGTGGTTTCGTGAAAATCGCAGAAAATTTTTTTTCAGAAACTCCGGGGTGCCTGGAGGTTGCGGTGCACCACGCGACAGTTGTATTCCAATACTGATTCACTCAGATCACACGAGTACCAAGGCATCCTTGAAACTCATTCAAATGCAAGTGCTTCTATCTGTTTCCTTGATTGTTTCCCACTCATTCCTTTTGGTTTGGGGAACATGTCAAAATCCCATGCCCAGAGAACTTCAACTAGAGTTCGCGGAAATGCTCAGTGGACAGCCCAGGTAGGGTAAGGATCAGCATTTCCACACTACTCAGAGAATTTTTATTTTCAGGGATGGATTTTTAGCCCAAATCAAGTTGAAGAAAAGTGGTTTCGTGAAAATCGCAGAAAATTTTTTTTCAGAAACTCCGGGGTGCCTGGAGGTCGCGGTGCACCACGCGACAGTTGTATTCCAAAACTGAGTCACTCAGATCACACGAGTACCAAGGCATCCTTGAAACTCATTCAAATGCAAGTGCTTCTATCTGTTTCCTTGATTGTTTCCCACTCATTCCTTTTGGTTTGGGGAACATGTCAAAATCCCATGCCCAGAGAACTTCAACTAGAGTTCGCGGAAATGCTCAGTGGACACCCCAGGTAGGGTAAGGATCAGCATTTCCACACTACTCAGAGAATTTTTATTTTCAGGGATGGATTTCTAGCCCAAATCAAGTTGAAGAAAAGTGGTTTCGTGAAAATCGCAGAAAATTTTTTTTCAGAAACTCCGGGGTGCCTGGAGGTCGCGGTGCACCACGCGACAGTTGTATTCCAAAACTGAGTCACTCAGATCACACGAGTACCAAGGCATCCTTGAAACTCATTCAAATGCAAGTGCATCTATCTGTTTCCTTGATTGTTTCCCACTCATTCCTTTTGGTTTGGGGAACATGTCAAAATCCCATGCCCAGAGAACTTCAACTAGAGTTCGCGGAAATGCTCAGTGGACACCCCAGGTAGGGTAAGGATCAGCATTTCCACACTACTCAGAGAATTTTTATTTTCAGGGATGGATTTCTAGCCCAAATCAAGTTGAAGAAAAGTGGTTTCGTGAAAATCGCAGAAAATTTTTTTTCAGAAACTCCGGGGTGCCTGGAGGTCGCGGTGCACCACGCGACAGTTGTATTCCAAAACTGAGTCACTCAGATCACACGAGTACCAAGGCATCCTTGAAACTCATTCAAATGCAAGTGCTTCTATCTGTTTCCTTGATTGTTTCCCACTCATTCCTTTTGGTTTGGGGAACATGTCAAAATCCCATGCCCAGAGAACTTCAACTAGAGTTCGCGGAAATGCTCAGTGGACACCCCAGGTAGGGTAAGGATCAGCATGTCCACACTACTCAGAGAATTTTTATTTTCAGGGATGGATTTTTAGCCCAAATCAAGTTGAAGAAAAGTGGTTTCGTGAAAATCGCTTAAAATTTTTTTTCAGAAACTCCGGGGTGCCTGGAGGTCGCGGTTCACCACGCGACAGTTGTATTCCAAAACTGAGTCACTCAGATCACACGAGTACCAAGGCATCCTTGAAACTCATTCAAATGCAAGTGCTTCTATCTGTTTCCTTGATTGTTTCCCACTCATTCCTTTTGGTTTGGGGAACATGTCAAAATCCCATGCCCAGAGAACTTCAACTAGAGTTCGTGGAAATGCTCAGTGGACACCCCAGGTAGGGTCAGGATCAGCATTTCCACACTACTCAGAGAATTTTTATTTTCAGGGATGGATTTTTAGCCCAAATCAAGTTGAAGAAAAGTGGTTTCGTGAAAATCGCAGAAACTTTTTTTTCAGAAACTCCAGGGTGCCTGGAGGTCGCGGTGCACCACGCGACAGTTGTATTCCAAAACTGAGTCACTCAGATCACACGAGTACCAAGGCATCCTTGAAACTCATTCAAATGCAAGTGCTTCGATCTGTTTCCTTGATTGTTTCCCACTCATTCCTTTTGGTTTGGGTAACATGTAAAAATTCCATGCCCAGAGAACTCCAACTAGAGTTCGGGGAAATGCTCAGTGGAAACCCCAGGTAGAGTAAGGATCAGCATTTCCACACTACTCAGAGAATTTTTATTTTCAGGGTTGGATTTTTAGCCCAAATCAAGTTGAAGAAAAGTGGTTTCGTGAAAATCGCAGAAAATTTTTTTTCAGAAACTCCGGGGTGCCTGGAGGTCGCGGTGCACCACGCGACAGTTGTTTTCCAAAACTGAGTCACTCAGATCACACGAGTACCAAGGCATCCTTGAAACTCATTCAAATGCAAGTGCTTCTATCTGTTTCCTTGATTGTTTCCCACTCATTCCTTTTGGTTTGGGGAACATGTCAAAATCCCTTGCCCAGAGAACTTCAACTAGAGTTCGCGGAAATGCTCAGTGGAAACCCCAGGTAGGGTAAGGATCAGCATTTCCACATACTCAGAGAATTTTTATTTTCAGGGATGGATTTTTAGCCCAAATCAAGTTGAAGAAAAGTGGTTTCGTGAAAATCGCAGAAAATGTTTTTTCAGAAACTCCGGGGTGCCTGGAGGTCGCGGTGCAGCACGCGACAGTTGTATTCCAAAACTGAGTCACTCAGATCACACGAGTACCAAGGCATCCTTGAAACTCATTCAAATGCAAGTGCTTCTATCTGTTTCCTTGATTGTTTCCCACTCATTCCTTTTGGTTTGGGGAACATGTCAAAATCCCATGCCCAGAGAACTTCAACTAGAGTTCGCGGAAATGCTCAGTGGACACCCCAGGTAGGGTAAGGATCAGCATTTCCACACTACTCAGAGAATTTTTATTTTCAGGGATGGATTTTTAGCCCAAATCCAGTTGAAGAAAAGTGGTTTCGTGAAAATCGCAGAAAATTTTTTTTCAGAAACTCCGGGGTGCCTGGAGGTCGCGGTGCACCACGCGACAGTTGTATTCCAAAACTGAGTCACTCAGATCACTCGAGTACCAAGGCATCCTTGAAACTCATTCAAATGCAAGTGCTTCTATCTGTTTCCTTGATTGTTTCCCACTCATTCCTTTTGGTTTGGGGAACATGTCAAAATCCCATGCCCAGAGAACTTCAACTAGAGTTCGCGGAAATGCTCAGTGGACACCCCAGGTAGGGTAAGGATCAGAATTTCCACACTACTCAGAGAATTTTTATTTTCAGGGATGGATTTTTAGCCCAAATCAAGTTGAAGAAAAGTGGTTTCGTGAAAATCGCAGAAAAATTTTTTTCAGAAACTCCGGGGTGCCTGGAGGTCGCGGTGCACCACGCGACAGTTGTATTCCAAAACCGAGTCACTAAGATCACACGAGTACCAAGGCATCCTTGAAACTCATTCAAATGCAAGTGCTTTTATCTGTTTCCTTCATTGTTTCCCACTCATTCCTTTTGGTTTGGGGAACGTCAAAATCCCATGCCCAGAGAACTTCAACTAGAGTTCGCGGAAATGCTCAGTGGACACCCCAGGTAGGGTAAGGATCAGCATTTCCACACTACTCAGAGAATTTTTATTTTCAGGGATGGATTTCTAGCCCAAATCAAGTTGAAGAAATGTGGTTTCGTGAAAATCGCAGAAATTTTTTTTTCAGAAACTCCGGGGTGCCTGGAGGTCGCGGTGCACCACGCGACAGTTGTATTCCAAAACTGAGTCACTCAGATCACACGAGTACCAAGGCATCCTTGAAACTCATTCAAATGCAAGTGCTTCTATCTGTTTCCTTGATTGTTTCCCACTCATTCCTTTTGGTTTGGGGAACATGTCAAAATCCCATGCCCAGAGAACTTCAACTAGAGTTCGCGGAAATGCTCAGTGGACAGCCCAGGTAGGGTAAGGATCAGCATTTCCACACTACTCAGAGAATTTTTATTTTCAGGGATGGATTTTTAGCCCAAATCAAGTTGAAGAAAAGTGGTTTCGTGAAAATCGCAGAAAATTTTTTTTCAGAAACTCCGGGGTGCCTGGAGGTCGCGGTGCACCACGCGACAGTTGTATTCCAAAACTGAGTCACTCAGATCACACGAGTACCAAGGCATCCTTGAAACTCATTCAAATGCAAGTGCTTCTATCTGTTTCCTTGATTGTTTCCCACTCATTCCTTTTGGTTTGGGGAACATGTCAAAATCCCATGCCCAGAGAACTTCAACTAAAGTTCGCGGAAATGCTCAGTGGACACCCCAGGTAGGGTAAGGATCAGCATTTCCACACTACTCAGAGAATTTTTATTTTCAGGGATGGATTTGTAGCCCAAATCAAGTTGAAGAAAAGTGGTTTCGTGAAAATCGCAGAAAATTTTTTCTCAGAAACTCCGGGGTGCCTGGAGGTCGCGGTGCACCACGCGACAGTTGTATTCCAAAACTGAGTCACTCAGATCACACTAGTACCAAGGCATCCTTGAAACTCATTCAAATGCAAGTGCTTCTATCTGTTTCCTTGATTGTTTCCCACTCATTCCTTTTGGTTTGGGGAACATGTAAAAATTCCATGCCCAGAGAACTCCAACTAGAGTTCGGGGAAATGCTCAGTGGAAACCCCAGGTAGAGTAAGGATCAGCATTTCCACACTACTCAGAGAATTTTTATTTTCAGGGTTGGATTTTTAGCCCAAATCAAGTTGAAGAAAAGTGGTTTCGTGAAAATCGCAGAAAATTTTTTTTCAGGAACTCCGGGGTGCCTGGAGGTCGCGGTGCACCACGCGACAGTTGTATTCCAAAACTGAGTCACTCAGATCACACGAGTACCAAGGCATCCTTGAAACTCATTCAAATGCAAGTGCTTCGATCTGTTTCCTTGATTGTTTCCCACTCATTCCTTTTGGTTTGGGGAACATGTAAAAATTCCATGCCCAGAGAACTCCAACTAGAGTTCGGGGAAATGCTCAGTGGAAACCCCAGGTAGAGTAAGGATCAGCATTTCCACACTACTCAGAGAATTTTTATTTTCAGGGTTGGATTTTTAGCCCAAATCAAGTTGAAGAAAAGTGGTTTCGTGAAAATCGCAGAAAATTTTTTTTCAGAAACTCCGGGGTGCCTGGAGGTCGCGGTGCACCACGCGACAGTTGTTTTCCAAAACTGAGTCACTCAGATCACACGAGTACCAAGGCATCCTTGAAAGTCATTCAAATGCAAGTGCTTCTATCTGTTTCCTTGATTGTTTCCCACTCATTCCTTTTGGTTTGGGGAACATGTCAAAATCCCATGCCCAGAGAACTTCAACTAGAGTTCGCGGAAATGCTCAGTGGACACCCCAGGTAGGGTAAGGATCAGCATTTCCACACTACTCAGAGAATTTTTATTTTCAGGGATGGATTTTTAGCCCAAATCAAGTTGAAGAAAAGTGGTTTCGTGAAAATCGCAGAAAATTTTTTTTCAGAAACTCCGGGGTGCCTGGAGGTCGCGGTGCACCACGCGACAGTTGTATTCCAAAACTGAGTCACTCAGATCACACGAGTACCAAGGCATCCTTGAAACTCATTCAAATGCAAGTGCTTCTATCTGTTTCCTTGATTGTTTCCCACTCATTCCTTTTGGTTTGGGGAACATGTCAAAATCCCATGCCCAGAGAACTTCAACTAGAGTTCGCGGAAATGCTCAGTGGACACCCCAGGTAGGGTAAGGATCAGCATTTCCACACTACTCAGAGAATTTTTATTTTCAGGGATGGATTTTTAGCCCAAATCAAGTTGAAGAAAAGTGGTTTCGTGAAAATCGCAGAAAATTTTTTTTCAGAAACTCCGGGGTGCCTGGAGGTCGCGGTGCACCACGCGACAGTTGTATTCCAAAACTGAGTCACTCAGATCACACGAGTACCAAGGCATCCTTGAAACTCATTCAAATGCAAGTGCTTCTATCTGTTTCCTTGATTGTTTCCCACTCATTCCTTTTGGTTTGGGGAACATGTCAAAATCCCATGCCCAGAGAACTTTAACTAGAGTTCGTGGAAATGCTCAGTGGACACCCCAGGTAGGGTAAGGATCAGCATTTCCACACTACTCAGAGAATTTTTATTTTCAGGGATGGATTTTTAGCCCAAATCAAGTTGAAGAAAAGTGGTTTCGTGAAAATCGCAGAAAATTTTTTTTCAGAAACTCCGGGGTGCCTGGAGGTTGCGGTGCACCACGCGACAGTTGTATTCCAATACTGAGTCACTCAGATCACACGAGTACCAAGGCATCCTTGAAACTCATTCAAATGCAAGTGCTTCTATCTGTTTCCTTGATTGTTTCCCACTCATTCCTTTTGGTTTGGGGAACATGTCAAAATCCCATGCCCAGAGAACTTCAACTAGAGTTCGCGGAAATGCTCAGTGGACAGCCCAGGTAGGGTAAGGATCAGCATTTCCACACTACTCAGAGAATTTTTATTTTCAGGGATGGATTTTTAGCCCAAATCAAGTTGAAGAAAAGTGGTTTCGTGAAAATCGCAGAAAATTTTTTTTCAGAAACTCCGGGGTGCCTGGAGGTCGCGGTGCACCACGCGACAGTTGTATTCCAAAACTGAGTCACTCAGATCACACGAGTACCAAGGCATCCTTGAAACTCATTCAAATGCAAGTGCTTCTATCTGTTTCCTTGATTGTTTCCCACTCATTCCTTTTGGTTTGGGGAACATGTCAAAATCCCATGCCCAGAGAACTTCAACTAGAGTTCGCGGAAATGCTCAGTGGACACCCCAGGTAGGGTAAGGATCAGCATTTCCACACTACTCAGAGAATTTTTATTTTCAGGGATGGATTTCTAGCCCAAATCAAGTTGAAGAAAAGTGGTTTCGTGAAAATCGCAGAAAATTTTTTTTCAGAAACTCCGGGGTGCCTGGAGGTCGCGGTGCACCATGCGACAGTTGTATTCCAAAACTGAGTCACTCAGATCACACGAGTACCAAGGCATCCTTGAAACTCATTCAAATGCAAGTGCTTCTATCTGTTTCCTTGATTGTTTCCCACTCATTCCTTTTGGTTTGGGGAACATGTCAAAATCCCATGCCCAGAGAACTTCAACTAGAGTTCGCGGAAATGCTCAGTGGACACCCCAGGTAGGGTAAGGATCAGCATTTCCACACTACTCAGAGAATTTTTATTTTCAGGGATGGATTTTTAGCCCAAATCAAGTTGAAGAAAAGTGGTTTCGTGAAAATCGCAGAAAATCTTTTTTCAGAAACTCCGGGGTGCCTGGAGGTCGCGGTGCACCACGCGACAGTTGTATTCCAAAACTGAGTCACTCAGATCACACGAGTACCAAGGCATCCTTGAAACTCATTCAAATGCAAGTGCTTCTATCTGTTTCCTTGATTGTTTCCCACTCATTCCTTTTGGTTTGGGGAACATGTCAAAATCCCATGCCCAGAGAACTTCAACTAGAGTTCGCGGAAATGCTCAGTGGACAGCCCAGGTAGGGTAAGGATCAGCATTTCCACACTACTCAGAGAATTTTTATTTTCAGGGATGGATTTTTAGCCCAAATCAAGTTGAAGAAAAGTGGTTTCGTGAAAATCGCAGAAAATTTTTTTTCAGAAACTCCGGGGTGCCTGGAGGTCGCTGTGCACCACGCGACAGTTGTATTCCAAAACTGAGTCACTCAGATCACACGAGTACCAAGGCATCCTTGAAACTCATTCAAATGCAAGTGCTTCTATCTGTTTCCTTGATTGTTTCCCACTCATTCCTTTTGGTTTGGGTAACATGTAAAAATTCCATGCCCAGAGAACTCCAACTAGAGTTCGGGGAAATGCTCAGTGGAAACCCCAGGTAGAGTAAGGATCAGCATTTCCACACTACTCAGAGAATTTTTATTTTCAGGGTTGGATTTTTAGCCCAAATCAAGTTGAAGAAAAGTGGTTTCGTGAAAATCGCAGAAAATTTTTTTTCAGAAACTCCGGGGTGCCTGGAGGTCGCGGTGCACCACGCGACAGTTGTTTTCCAAAACTGAGTCACTCAGATCACACGAGTACCAAGGCATCCTTGAAACTCATTCAAATGCAAGTGCTTCTATCTGTTTCCTTGATTGTTTCCCACTCATTCCTTTTGGTTTGGGGAACATGTCAAAATCCCATGCCCAGAGAACTTCAACTAGAGTTCGCGGAAATGCTCAGTGGAAACCCCAGGTAGGGTAAGGATCAGCATTTCCACATACTCAGAGAATTTTTATTTTCAGGGATGGATTTTTAGCCCAAATCAAGTTGAAGAAAAGTGGTTTCGTGAAAATCGCAGAAAATGTTTTTTCAGAAACTCCGGGGTGCCTGGAGGTCGCGGTGCAGCACGCGACAGTTGTATTCCAAAACTGAGTCACTCAGATCACACGAGTACCAAGGCATCCTTGAAACTCATTCAAATGCAAGTGCTTCTATCTGTTTCCTTGATTGTTTCCCACTCATTCCTTTTGGTTTGGGGAACATGTCAAAATCCCATGCCCAGAGAACTTCAACTAGAGTTCGCGGAAATGCTCAGTGGACACCCCAGGTAGGGTAAGGATCAGCATTTCCACACTACTCAGAGAATTTTTATTTTCAGGGATGGATTTTTAGCCCAAATCAAGTTGAAGAAAAGTGGTTTCGTGAAAATCGCAGAAAATTTTTTTTCAGAAACTCCGGGGTGCCTGGAGGTCGCGGTGCACCACGCGACAGTTGTATTCCAAAACTGAGTCACTCAGATCACTCGAGTACCAAGGCATCCTTGAAACTCATTCAAATGCAAGTGCTTCTATCTGTTTCCTTGATTGTTTCCCACTCATTCCTTTTGGTTTGGGGAACATGTCAAAATCCCATGCCCAGAGAACTTCAACTAGAGTTCGCGGAAATGCTCAGTGGACACCCCAGGTAGGGTAAGGATCAGAATTTCCACACTACTCAGAGAATTTTTATTTTCAGGGATGGATTTTTAGCCCAAATCAAGTTGAAGAAAAGTGGTTTCGTGAAAATCGCAGAAAAATTTTTTTCAGAAACTCCGGGGTGCCTGGAGGTCGCGGTGCACCACGCGACAGTTGTATTCCAAAACCGAGTCACTAAGATCACACGAGTACCAAGGCATCCTTGAAACTCATTCAAATGCAAGTGCTTTTATCTGTTTCCTTCATTGTTTCCCACTCATTCCTTTTGGTTTGGGGAACGTCAAAATCCCATGCCCAGAGAACTTCAACTAGAGTTCGCGGAAATGCTCAGTGGAAACCCCAGGTAGGGTAAGGATCAGCATTTCCACATACTCAGAGAATTTTTATTTTCAGGGATGGATTTTTAGCCCAAATCAAGTTGAAGAAAAGTGGTTTCGTGAAAATCGCAGAAAATGTTTTTTCAGAAACTCCGGGGTGCCTGGAGGTCGCGGTGCAGCACGCGACAGTTGTATTCCAAAACTGAGTCACTCAGATCACACGAGTACCAAGGCATCCTTGAAACTCATTCAAATGCAAGTGCTTCTATCTGTTTCCTTGATTGTTTCCCACTCATTCCTTTTGGTTTGGGGAACATGTCAAAATCCCATGCCCAGAGAACTTCAACTAGAGTTCGCGGAAATGCTCAGTGGACACCCCAGGTAGGGTAAGGATCAGCATGTCCACACTACTCAGAGAATTTTTATTTTCAGGGATGGATTTTTAGCCCAAATCAAGTTGAAGAAAAGTGGTTTCGTGAAAATCGCTTAAAATTTTTTTTCAGAAACTCCGGGGTGCCTGGAGGTCGCGGTTCACCACGCGACAGTTGTATTCCAAAACTGAGTCACTCAGATCACACGAGTACCAAGGCATCCTTGAAACTCATTCAAATGCAAGTGCTTCTATCTGTTTCCTTGATTGTTTCCCACTCATTCCTTTTGGTTTGGGGAACATGTCAAAATCCCATGCCCAGAGAACTTCAACTAGAGTTCGTGGAAATGCTCAGTGGACACCCCAGGTAGGGTCAGGATCAGCATTTCCACACTACTCAGAGAATTTTTATTTTCAGGGATGGATTTTTAGCCCAAATCAAGTTGAAGAAAAGTGGTTTCGTGAAAATCGCAGAAACTTTTTTTTCAGAAACTCCAGGGTGCCTGGAGGTCGCGGTGCACCACGCGACAGTTGTATTCCAAAACTGAGTCACTCAGATCACACGAGTACCAAGGCATCCTTGAAACTCATTCAAATGCAAGTGCTTCGATCTGTTTCCTTGATTGTTTCCCACTCATTCCTTTTGGTTTGGGTAACATGTAAAAATTCCATGCCCAGAGAACTCCAACTAGAGTTCGGGGAAATGCTCAGTGGAAACCCCAGGTAGAGTAAGGATCAGCATTTCCACACTACTCAGAGAATTTTTATTTTCAGGGTTGGATTTTTAGCCCAAATCAAGTTGAAGAAAAGTGGTTTCGTGAAAATCGCAGAAAATTTTTTTTCAGAAACTCCGGGGTGCCTGGAGGTCGCGGTGCACCACGCGACAGTTGTTTTCCAAAACTGAGTCACTCAGATCACACGAGTACCAAGGCATCCTTGAAACTCATTCAAATGCAAGTGCTTCTATCTGTTTCCTTGATTGTTTCCCACTCATTCCTTTTGGTTTGGGGAACATGTCAAAATCCCTTGCCCAGAGAACTTCAACTAGAGTTCGCGGAAATGCTCAGTGGAAACCCCAGGTAGGGTAAGGATCAGCATTTCCACATACTCAGAGAATTTTTATTTTCAGGGATGGATTTTTAGCCCAAATCAAGTTGAAGAAAAGTGGTTTCGTGAAAATCGCAGAAAATGTTTTTTCAGAAACTCCGGGGTGCCTGGAGGTCGCGGTGCAGCACGCGACAGTTGTATTCCAAAACTGAGTCACTCAGATCACACGAGTACCAAGGCATCCTTGAAACTCATTCAAATGCAAGTGCTTCTATCTGTTTCCTTGATTGTTTCCCACTCATTCCTTTTGGTTTGGGGAACATGTCAAAATCCCATGCCCAGAGAACTTCAACTAGAGTTCGCGGAAATGCTCAGTGGACACCCCAGGTAGGGTAAGGATCAGCATTTCCACACTACTCAGAGAATTTTTATTTTCAGGGATGGATTTTTAGCCCAAATCCAGTTGAAGAAAAGTGGTTTCGTGAAAATCGCAGAAAATTTTTTTTCAGAAACTCCGGGGTGCCTGGAGGTCGCGGTGCACCACGCGACAGTTGTATTCCAAAACTGAGTCACTCAGATCACTCGAGTACCAAGGCATCCTTGAAACTCATTCAAATGCAAGTGCTTCTATCTGTTTCCTTGATTGTTTCCCACTCATTCCTTTTGGTTTGGGGAACATGTCAAAATCCCATGCCCAGAGAACTTCAACTAGAGTTCGCGGAAATGCTCAGTGGACACCCCAGGTAGGGTAAGGATCAGAATTTCCACACTACTCAGAGAATTTTTATTTTCAGGGATGGATTTTTAGCCCAAATCAAGTTGAAGAAAAGTGGTTTCGTGAAAATCGCAGAAAAATTTTTTTCAGAAACTCCGGGGTGCCTGGAGGTCGCGGTGCACCACGCGACAGTTGTATTCCAAAACCGAGTCACTAAGATCACACGAGTACCAAGGCATCCTTGAAACTCATTCAAATGCAAGTGCTTTTATCTGTTTCCTTCATTGTTTCCCACTCATTCCTTTTGGTTTGGGGAACGTCAAAATCCCATGCCCAGAGAACTTCAACTAGAGTTCGCGGAAATGCTCAGTGGACACCCCAGGTAGGGTAAGGATCAGCATTTCCACACTACTCAGAGAATTTTTATTTTCAGGGATGGATTTCTAGCCCAAATCAAGTTGAAGAAATGTGGTTTCGTGAAAATCGCAGAAATTTTTTTTTCAGAAACTCCGGGGTGCCTGGAGGTCGCGGTGCACCACGCGACAGTTGTATTCCAAAACTGAGTCACTCAGATCACACGAGTACCAAGGCATCCTTGAAACTCATTCAAATGCAAGTGCTTCTATCTGTTTCCTTGATTGTTTCCCACTCATTCCTTTTGGTTTGGGGAACATGTCAAAATCCCATGCCCAGAGAACTTCAACTAGAGTTCGCGGAAATGCTCAGTGGACAGCCCAGGTAGGGTAAGGATCAGCATTTCCACACTACTCAGAGAATTTTTATTTTCAGGGATGGATTTTTAGCCCAAATCAAGTTGAAGAAAAGTGGTTTCGTGAAAATCGCAGAAAATTTTTTTTCAGAAACTCCGGGGTGCCTGGAGGTCGCGGTGCACCACGCGACAGTTGTATTCCAAAACTGAGTCACTCAGATCACACGAGTACCAAGGCATCCTTGAAACTCATTCAAATGCAAGTGCTTCTATCTGTTTCCTTGATTGTTTCCCACTCATTCCTTTTGGTTTGGGGAACATGTCAAAATCCCATGCCCAGAGAACTTCAACTAAAGTTCGCGGAAATGCTCAGTGGACACCCCAGGTAGGGTAAGGATCAGCATTTCCACACTACTCAGAGAATTTTTATTTTCAGGGATGGATTTGTAGCCCAAATCAAGTTGAAGAAAAGTGGTTTCGTGAAAATCGCAGAAAATTTTTTCTCAGAAACTCCGGGGTGCCTGGAGGTCGCGGTGCACCACGCGACAGTTGTATTCCAAAACTGAGTCACTCAGATCACACTAGTACCAAGGCATCCTTGAAACTCATTCAAATGCAAGTGCTTCTATCTGTTTCCTTGATTGTTTCCCACTCATTCCTTTTGGTTTGGGGAACATGTAAAAATTCCATGCCCAGAGAACTCCAACTAGAGTTCGGGGAAATGCTCAGTGGAAACCCCAGGTAGAGTAAGGATCAGCATTTCCACACTACTCAGAGAATTTTTATTTTCAGGGTTGGATTTTTAGCCCAAATCAAGTTGAAGAAAAGTGGTTTCGTGAAAATCGCAGAAAATTTTTTTTCAGGAACTCCGGGGTGCCTGGAGGTCGCGGTGCACCACGCGACAGTTGTATTCCAAAACTGAGTCACTCAGATCACACGAGTACCAAGGCATCCTTGAAACTCATTCAAATGCAAGTGCTTCTATCTGTTTCCTTGATTGTTTCCCACTCATTCCTTTTGGTTTGGGGAACATGTCAAAATCCCATGCCCAGAGAACTTCAACTAGAGTTTGCGGAAATGCTCAGTGGACACCCCAGGTAGGGTAAGGATCAGCATTTCCACACTACTCAGAGAATTTTTATTTTCAGGGATGGATTTTTAGCCCAAATCAAGTTGAAGAAAAGTGGTTTCGTGAAAATCGCAGAAAATTTTTTTTCAGAAACTCCGGGGTGCCTGGAGGTCGCGGTGCACCACGCGACAGTTGTATTCCAAAACTGAGTCACTCAGATCACACGAGTACCAAGGCATCCTTGAAACTCATTCAAATGCAAGTGCTTCTATCTGTTTCCTTGATTGTTTCCCACTCATTCCTTTTGGTTTGGGGAACATGTCAAAATCCCATGCCCAGAGAACTTTAACTAGAGTTCGTGGAAATGCTCAGTGGACACCCCAGGTAGGGTAAGGATCAGCATTTCCACACTACTCAGAGAATTTTTATTTTCAGGGATGGATTTTTAGCCCAAATCAAGTTGAAGAAAAGTGGTTTCGTGAAAATCGCAGAAAATTTTTTTTCAGAAACTCCGGGGTGCCTGGAGGTTGCGGTGCACCACGCGACAGTTGTATTCCAATACTGAGTCACTCAGATCACACGAGTACCAAGGCATCCTTGAAACTCATTCAAATGCAAGTGCTTCTATCTGTTTCCTTGATTGTTTCCCACTCATTCCTTTTGGTTTGGGGAACATGTCAAAATCCCATGCCCAGAGAACTTCAACTAGAGTTCGCGGAAATGCTCAGTGGACAGCCCAGGTAGGGTAAGGATCAGCATTTCCACACTACTCAGAGAATTTTTATTTTCAGGGATGGATTTTTAGCCCAAATCAAGTTGAAGAAAAGTGGTTTCGTGAAAATCGCAGAAAATTTTTTTTCAGAAACTCCGGGGTGCCTGGAGGTCGCGGTGCACCACGCGACAGTTGTATTCCAAAACTGAGTCACTCAGATCACACGAGTACCAAGGCATCCTTGAAACTCATTCAAATGCAAGTGCTTCTATCTGTTTCCTTGATTGTTTCCCACTCATTCCTTTTGGTTTGGGGAACATGTCAAAATCCCATGCCCAGAGAACTTCAACTAGAGTTCGCGGAAATGCTCAGTGGACACCCCAGGTAGGGTAAGGATCAGCATTTCCACACTACTCAGAGAATTTTTATTTTCAGGGATGGATTTCTAGCCCAAATCAAGTTGAAGAAAAGTGGTTTCGTGAAAATCGCAGAAAATTTTTTTTCAGAAACTCCGGGGTGCCTGGAGGTCGCGGTGCACCACGCGACAGTTGTATTCCAAAACTGAGTCACTCAGATCACACGAGTACCAAGGCATCCTTGAAACTCATTCAAATGCAAGTGCTTCTATCTGTTTCCTTGATTGTTTCCCACTCATTCCTTTTGGTTTGGGGAACATGTCAAAATCCCATGCCCAGAGAACTTCAACTAGAGTTTGCGGAAATGCTCAGTGGACACCCCAGGTAGGGTAAGGATCAGCATTTCCACACTACTCAGAGAATTTTTATTTTCAGGGATGGATTTTTAGCCCAAATCAAGTTGAAGAAAAGTGGTTTCGTGAAAATCGCAGAAAATTTTTTTTCAGAAACTCCGGGGTGCCTGGAGGTCGCGGTGCACCACGCGACAGTTGTATTCCAAAACTGAGTCACTCAGATCACACGAGTACCAAGGCATCCTTGAAACTCATTCAAATGCAAGTGCTTCTATCTGTTTCCTTGATTGTTTCCCACTCATTCCTTTTGGTTTGGGGAACATGTCAAAATCCCATGCCCAGAGAACTTTAACTAGAGTTCGTGGAAATGCTCAGTGGACACCCCAGGTAGGGTAAGGATCAGCATTTCCACACTACTCAGAGAATTTTTATTTTCAGGGATGGATTTTTAGCCCAAATCAAGTTGAAGAAAAGTGGTTTCGTGAAAATCGCAGAAAATTTTTTTTCAGAAACTCCGGGGTGCCTGGAGGTTGCGGTGCACCACGCGACAGTTGTATTCCAATACTGAGTCACTCAGATCACACGAGTACCAAGGCATCCTTGAAACTCATTCAAATGCAAGTGCTTCTATCTGTTTCCTTGATTGTTTCCCACTCATTCCTTTTGGTTTGGGGAACATGTCAAAATCCCATGCCCAGAGAACTTCAACTAGAGTTCGCGGAAATGCTCAGTGGACAGCCCAGGTAGGGTAAGGATCAGCATTTCCACACTACTCAGAGAATTTTTATTTTCAGGGATGGATTTTTAGCCCAAATCAAGTTGAAGAAAAGTGGTTTCGTGAAAATCGCAGAAAATTTTTTTTCAGAAACTCCGGGGTGCCTGGAGGTCGCGGTGCACCACGCGACAGTTGTATTCCAAAACTGAGTCACTCAGATCACACGAGTACCAAGGCATCCTTGAAACTCATTCAAATGCAAGTGCTTCTATCTGTTTCCTTGATTGTTTCCCACTCATTCCTTTTGGTTTGGGGAACATGTCAAAATCCCATGCCCAGAGAACTTCAACTAGAGTTCGCGGAAATGCTCAGTGGACACCCCAGGTAGGGTAAGGATCAGCATTTCCACACTACTCAGAGAATTTTTATTTTCAGGGATGGATTTCTAGCCCAAATCAAGTTGAAGAAAAGTGGTTTCGTGAAAATCGCAGAAAATTTTTTTTCAGAAACTCCGGGGTGCCTGGAGGTCGCGGTGCACCATGCGACAGTTGTATTCCAAAACTGAGTCACTCAGATCACACGAGTACCAAGGCATCCTTGAAACTCATTCAAATGCAAGTGCTTCTATCTGTTTCCTTGATTGTTTCCCACTCATTCCTTTTGGTTTGGGGAACATGTCAAAATCCCATGCCCAGAGAACTTCAACTAGAGTTCGCGGAAATGCTCAGTGGACACCCCAGGTAGGGTAAGGATCAGCATTTCCACACTACTCAGAGAATTTTTATTTTCAGGGATGGATTTTTAGCCCAAATCAAGTTGAAGAAAAGTGGTTTCGTGAAAATCGCAGAAAATCTTTTTTCAGAAACTCCGGGGTGCCTGGAGGTCGCGGTGCACCACGCGACAGTTGTATTTAAAACTGAGTCACTCAGATCACACGAGTACCAAGGCATCCTTGAAACTCATTCAAATGCAAGTGCTTCTATCTGTTTCCTTGATTGTTTCCCACTCATTCCTTTTGGTTTGGGGAACATGTCAAAATCCCATGCCCAGAGAACTTCAACTAGAGTTCGCGGAAATGCTCAGTGGACAGCCCAGGTAGGGTAAGGATCAGCATTTCCACACTACTCAGAGAATTTTTATTTTCAGGGATGGATTTTTAGCCCAAATCAAGTTGAAGAAAAGTGGTTTCGTGAAAATCGCAGAAAATTTTTTTTCAGAAACTCCGGGGTGCCTGGAGGTCGCTGTGCACCACGCGACAGTTGTATTCCAAAACTGAGTCACTCAGATCACACGAGTACCAAGGCATCCTTGAAACTCATTCAAATGCAAGTGCTTCGATCTGTTTCCTTGATTGTTTCCCACTCATTCCTTTTGGTTTGGGTAACATGTAAAAATTCCATGCCCAGAGAACTCCAACTAGAGTTCGGGGAAATGCTCAGTGGAAACCCCAGGTAGAGTAAGGATCAGCATTTCCACACTACTCAGAGAATTTTTATTTTCAGGGTTGGATTTTTAGCCCAAATCAAGTTGAAGAAAAGTGGTTTCGTGAAAATCGCAGAAAATTTTTTTTCAGAAACTCCGGGGTGCCTGGAGGTCGCGGTGCACCACGCGACAGTTGTTTTCCAAAACTGAGTCACTCAGATCACACGAGTACCAAGGCATCCTTGAAACTCATTCAAATGCAAGTGCTTCTATCTGTTTCCTTGATTGTTTCCCACTCATTCCTTTTGGTTTGGGGAACATGTCAAAATCCCATGCCCAGAGAACTTCAACTAGAGTTCGCGGAAATGCTCAGTGGAAACCCCAGGTAGGGTAAGGATCAGCATTTCCACATACTCAGAGAATTTTTATTTTCAGGGATGGATTTTTAGCCCAAATCAAGTTGAAGAAAAGTGGTTTCGTGAAAATCGCAGAAAATGTTTTTTCAGAAACTCCGGGGTGCCTGGAGGTCGCGGTGCAGCACGCGACAGTTGTATTCCAAAACTGAGTCACAAAGATCACACGAGTACCAAGGCATCCTTGAAACTCATTCAAATGCAAGTGCTTCTATCTGTTTCCTTGATTGTTTCCCACTCATTCCTTTTGGTTTGGGGAACATGTCAAAATCCCATGCCCAGAGAACTTCAACTAGAGTTCGCGGAAATGCTCAGTGGACACCCCAGGTAGGGTAAGGATCAGCATTTCCACACTACTCAGAGAATTTTTATTTTCAGGGATGGATTTTTAGCCCAAATCAAGTTGAAGAAAAGTGGTTTCGTGAAAATCGCAGAAAATTTTTTTTCAGAAACTCCGGGGTGCCTGGAGGTCGCGGTGCACCACGCGACAGTTGTATTCCAAAACTGAGTCACTCAGATCACTCGAGTACCAAGGCATCCTTGAAACTCATTCAAATGCAAGTGCTTCTATCTGTTTCCTTGATTGTTTCCCACTCATTCCTTTTGGTTTGGGGAACATGTCAAAATCCCATGCCCAGAGAACTTCAACTAGAGTTCGCGGAAATGCTCAGTGGACACCCCAGGTAGGGTAAGGATCAGAATTTCCACACTACTCAGAGAATTTTTATTTTCAGGGATGGATTTTTAGCCCAAATCAAGTTGAAGAAAAGTGGTTTCGTGAAAATCGCAGAAAAATTTTTTTCAGAAACTCCGGGGTGCCTGGAGGTCGCGGTGCACCACGCGACAGTTGTATTCCAAAACCGAGTCACTAAGATCACACGAGTACCAAGGCATCCTTGAAACTCATTCAAATGCAAGTGCTTTTATCTGTTTCCTTCATTGTTTCCCACTCATTCCTTTTGGTTTGGGGAACGTCAAAATCCCATGCCCAGAGAACTTCAACTAGAGTTCGCGGAAATGCTCAGTGGACACCCCAGGTAGGGTAAGGATCAGCATTTCCACACTACTCAGAGAATTTTTATTTTCAGGGATGGATTTTTAGCCCAAATCAAGTTGAAGAAAAGTGGTTTCGTGAAAATCGCAGAAAATTTTTTTTCAGAAACTCCGGGGTGCCTGGAGGTCGCGGTGCACCACGCGACAGTTGTATTCCAAAACTGAGTCACTCAGATCACACGAGTACCAAGGCATCCTTGAAACTCATTCAAATGCAAGTGCTTCGATCTGTTTCCTTGATTGTTTCCCACTCATTCCTTTTGGTTTGGGGAACATGTAAAAATTCCATGCCCAGAGAACTCCAACTAGAGTTCGGGGAAATGCTCAGTGGAAACCCCAGGTAGAGTAAGGATCAGCATTTCCACACTACTCAGAGAATTTTTATTTTCAGGGTTGGATTTTTAGCCCAAATCAAGTTGAAGAAAAGTGGTTTCGTGAAAATCGCAGAAAATTTTTTTTCAGAAACTCCGGGGTGCCTGGAGGTCGCGGTGCACCACGCGACAGTTGTTTTCCAAAACTGAGTCACTCAGATCACACGAGTACCAAGGCATCCTTGAAACTCATTCAAATGCAAGTGCTTCTATCTGTTTCCTTGATTGTTTCCCACTCATTCCTTTTGGTTTGGGGAACATGTCAAAATCCCATGCCCAGAGAACTTCAACAAGAGTTTGCGGAAATGCTCAGTGGACACCCCAGGTAGGGTAAGGATCAGCATTTCCACACTACTCAGAGAATTTTTATTTTCAGGGATGGATTTTTAGCCCAAATCAAGTTGAAGAAAAGTGGTTTCGTGAAAATCGCAGAAAATTTTTTTTCAGAAACTCCGGGGTGCCTGGAGGTCGCGGTGCACCACGCGACAGTTGTATTCCAAAACTGAGTCACTCAGATCACACGAGTAACAAGGCATCCTTGAAACTCATTCAAATGCAAGTGCTTCTATCTGTTTCCTTGATTGTTTCCCACTCATTCCTTTTGGTTTGGGGAACATGTCAAAATCCCATGCCCAGAGAACTTCAACTAGAGTTCGTGGAAATGCTCAGTGGACACCCCAGGTAGGGTAAGGATCAGCATTTCCACACTACTCAGAGAATTTTTATTTTCAGGGATGGATTTTTAGCCCAAATCAAGTTGAAGAAAAGTGGTTTCGTGAAAATCGCAGAAAATTTTTTTTCAGAAACTCCGGGGTGCCTGGAGGTCGCGGTGCACCACGCGACAGTTGTATTCCAAAACTGAGTCACTCAGATCACACGAGTACCAAGGCATCCTTGAAACTCATTCAAATGCAAGTGCTTCTATCTGTTTCCTTGATTGTTTCCCACTCATTCCTTTTGGTTTGGGGAACATGTCAAAATCCCATGCCCAGAGAACTTCAACTAGAGTTCGCGGAAATGCTCAGTGGACACCCCAGGTAGGGTAAGGATCAGCATTTCCACACTACTCAGAGAATTTTTATTTTCAGGGATGGATTTCTAGCCCAAATCAAGTTGAAGAAAAGTGGTTTCGTGAAAATCGCAGAAAATTTTTTTTCAGAAACTCCGGGGTGCCTGGAGGTCGCGGTGCACCATGCGACAGTTGTATTCCAAAACTGAGTCACTCAGATCACACGAGTACCAAGGCATCCTTGAAACTCATTCAAATGCAAGTGCTTCTATCTGTTTCCTTGATTGTTTCCCACTCATTCCTTTTGGTTTGGGGAACATGTCAAAATCCCATGCCCAGAGAACTTCAACTAGAGTTCGCGGAAATGCTCAGTGGACACCCCAGGTAGGGTAAGGATCAGCATTTCCACACTACTCAGAGAATTTTTATTTTCAGGGATGGATTTCTAGCCCAAATCAAGTTGAAGAAAAGTGGTTTCGTGAAAATCGCAGAAAATTTTTTTTCAGAAACTCCGGGGTGCCTGGAGGTCGCGGTGCACCACGCGACAGTTGTATTCCAAAACTGAGTCACTCAGATCACACGAGTACCAAGGCATCCTTGAAACTCATTCAAATGCAAGTGCTTCTATCTGTTTCCTTGATTGTTTCCCACTCATTCCTTTTGGTTTGGGGAACATGTCAAAATCCCATGCCCAGAGAACTTCAACTAGAGTTCGCGGAAATGCTCAGTGGACAGCCCAGGTAGGGTAAGGATCAGCATTTCCACACTACTCAGAGAATTTTTATTTTCAGGGATGGATTTTTAGCCCAAATCAAGTTGAAGAAAAGTGGTTTCGTGAAAATCGCAGAAAATTTTTTTTCAGAAACTCCGGGGTGCCTGGAGGTCGCGGTGCACCACGCGACAGTTGTATTCCAAAACTGAGTCACTCAGATCACACGAGTACCAAGGCATCCTTGAAACTCATTCAAATGCAAGTGCATCTATCTGTTTCCTTGATTGTTTCCCACTCATTCCTTTTGGTTTGGGGAACATGTCAAAATCCCATGCCCAGAGAACTTCAACTAGAGTTCGCGGAAATGCTCAGTGGACACCCCAGGTAGGGTAAGGATCAGCATTTCCACACTACTCAGAGAATTTTTATTTTCAGGGATGGATTTCTAGCCCAAATCAAGTTGAAGAAAAGTGGTTTCGTGAAAATCGCAGAAAATTTTTTTTCAGAAACTCCGGGGTGCCTGGAGGTCGCGGTGCACCACGCGACAGTTGTATTCCAAAACTGAGTCACTCAGATCACACGAGTACCAAGGCATCCTTGAAACTCATTCAAATGCAAGTGCTTCTATCTGTTTCCTTGATTGTTTCCCACTCATTCCTTTTGGTTTGGGGAACATGTCAAAATCCCATGCCCAGAGAACTTCAACTAGAGTTCGCGGAAATGCTCAGTGGACACCCCAGGTAGGGTAAGGATCAGCATTTCCACACTACTCAGAGAATTTTTATTTTCAGGGATGGATTTTTAGCCCAAATCAAGTTGAAGAAAAGTGGTTTCGTGAAAATCGCAGAAAATTTTTTTTCAGAAACTCCGGGGTGCCTGGAGGTCGCGGTTCACCACGCGACAGTTGTATTCCAAAACTGAGTCACTCAGATCACACGAGTACCAAGGCATCCTTGAAACTCATTCAAATGCAAGTGCTTCTATCTGTTTCCTTGATTGTTTCCCACTCATTCCTTTTGGTTTGGGGAACATGTCAAAATCCCATGCCCAGAGAACTTCAACTAGAGTTCGTGGAAATGCTCAGTGGACACCCCAGGTAGGGTCAGGATCAGCATTTCCACACTACTCAGAGAATTTTTATTTTCAGGGATGGATTTTTAGCCCAAATCAAGTTGAAGAAAAGTGGTTTCGTGAAAATCGCAGAAAATTTTTTTTCAGAAACTCCGGGGTGCCTGGAGGTCGCGGTGCACCACGCGACAGTTGTATTCCAAAACTGAGTCACTCAGATCACACGAGTACCAAGGCATCCTTGAAACTCATTCAAATGCAAGTGCTTCGATCTGTTTCCTTGATTGTTTCCCACTCATTCCTTTTGGTTTGGGTAACATGTAAAAATTCCATGCCCAGAGAACTCCAACTAGAGTTCGGGGAAATGCTCAGTGGAAACCCCAGGTAGAGTAAGGATCAGCATTTCCACACTACTCAGAGAATTTTTATTTTCAGGGTTGGATTTTTAGCCCAAATCAAGTTGAAGAAAAGTGGTTTCGTGAAAATCGCAGAAAATTATTTTTCAGAAACTCCGGGGTGCCTGGAGGTCGCGGTGCACCACGCGACAGTTGTTTTCCAAAACTGAGTCACTCAGATCACACGAGTACCAAGGCATCCTTGAAACTCATTCAAATGCAAGTGCTTCTATCTGTTTCCTTGATTGTTTCCCACTCATTCCTTTTGGTTTGGGGAACATGTCAAAATCCCATGCCCAGAGAACTTCAACTAGAGTTCGCGGAAATGCTCAGTGGAAACCCCAGGTAGGGTAAGGATCAGCATTTCCACATACTCAGAGAATTTTTATTTTCAGGGATGGATTTTTAGCCCAAATCAAGTTGAAGAAAAGTGGTTTCGTGAAAATCGCAGAAAATGTTTTTTCAGAAACTCCGGGGTGCCTGGAGGTCGCGGTGCAGCACGCGACAGTTGTATTCCAAAACTGAGTCACTCAGATCACACGAGTACCAAGGCATCCTTGAAACTCATTCAAATGCAAGTGCTTCTATCTGTTTCCTTGATTGTTTCCCACTCATTCCTTTTGGTTTGGGGAACATGTCAAAATCCCATGCCCAGAGAACTTCAACTAGAGTTCGCGGAAATGCTCAGTGGACACCCCAGGTAGGGTAAGGATCAGCATTTCCACACTACTCAGAGAATTTTTATTTTCAGGGATGGATTTTTAGCCCAAATCAAGTTGAAGAAAAGTGGTTTCGTGAAAATCGCAGAAAATTTTTTTTCAGAAACTCCGGGGTGCCTGGAGGTCGCGGTGCACCACGCGACAGTTGTATTCCAAAACTGAGTCACTCAGATCACTCGAGTACCAAGGCATCCTTGAAACTCATTCAAATGCAAGTGCTTCTATCTGTTTCCTTGATTGTTTCCCACTCATTCCTTTTGGTTTGGGGAACATGTCAAAATCCCATGCCCAGAGAACTTCAACTAGAGTTCGCGGAAATGCTCAGTGGACACCCCAGGTAGGGTAAGGATCAGAATTTCCACACTACTCAGAGAATTTTTATTTTCAGGGATGGATTTTTAGCCCAAATCAAGTTGAAGAAAAGTGGTTTCGTGAAAATCGCAGAAAAATTTTTTTCAGAGACTCCGGGGTGCCTGGAGGTCGCGGTGCACCACGCGACAGTTGTATTCCAAAACCGAGTCACTAAGATCACACGAGTACCAAGGCATCCTTGAAACTCATTCAAATGCAAGTGCTTTTATCTGTTTCCTTCATTGTTTCCCACTCATTCCTTTTGGTTTGGGGAACGTCAAAATCCCATGCCCAGAGAACTTCAACTAGAGTTCGCGGAAATGCTCAGTGGACACCCCAGGTAGGGTAAGGATCAGCATTTCCACACTACTCAGAGAATTTTTATTTTCAGGGATGGATTTTTAGCCCAAATCAAGTTGAAGAAAAGTGGTTTCGTGAAAATCGCAGAAAATTTTTTTTCAGAAACTCCGGGGTGCCTGGAGGTCGCGGTGCACCACGCGACAGTTGTATTCCAAAACTGAGTCACTCAGATCACACGAGTACCAAGGCATCCTTGAAACTCATTCAAATGCAAGTGCTTCGATCTGTTTCCTTGATTGTTTCCCACTCATTCCTTTTGGTTTGGGGAACATGTAAAAATTCCATGCCCAGAGAACTCCAACTAGAGTTCGGGGAAATGCTCAGTGGAAACCCCAGGTAGAGTAAGGATCAGCATTTCCACACTACTCAGAGAATTTTTATTTTCAGGGTTGGATTTTTAGCCCAAATCAAGTTGAAGAAAAGTGGTTTCGTGAAAATCGCAGAAAATTTTTTTTCAGAAACTCCGGGGTGCCTGGAGGTCGCGGTGCACCACGCGACAGTTGTTTTCCAAAACTGAGTCACTCAGATCACACGAGTACCAAGGCATCCTTGAAACTCATTCAAATGCAAGTGCTTCTATCTGTTTCCTTGATTGTTTCCCACTCATTCCTTTTGGTTTGGGGAACATGTCAAAATCCCATGCCCAGAGAACTTCAACAAGAGTTTGCGGAAATGCTCAGTGGACACCCCAGGTAGGGTAAGGATCAGCATTTCCACACTACTCAGAGAATTTTTATTTTCAGGGATGGATTTTTAGCCCAAATCAAGTTGAAGAAAAGTGGTTTCGTGAAAATCGCAGAAAATTTTTTTTCAGAAACTCCGGGGTGCCTGGAGGTCGCGGTGCACCACGCGACAGTTGTATTCCAAAACTGAGTCACTCAGATCACACGAGTAACAAGGCATCCTTGAAACTCATTCAAATGCAAGTGCTTCTATCTGTTTCCTTGATTGTTTCCCACTCATTCCTTTTGGTTTGGGGAACATGTCAAAATCCCATGCCCAGAGAACTTCAACTAGAGTTCGTGGAAATGCTCAGTGGACACCCCAGGTAGGGTAAGGATCAGCATTTCCACACTACTCAGAGAATTTTTATTTTCAGGGATGGATTTTTAGCCCAAATCAAGTTGAAGAAAAGTGGTTTCGTGAAAATCGCAGAAAATTTTTTTTCAGAAACTCCGGGGTGCCTGGAGGTCGCGGTGCACCACGCGACAGTTGTATTCCAAAACTGAGTCACTCAGATCACACGAGTACCAAGGCATCCTTGAAACTCATTCAAATGCAAGTGCTTCTATCTGTTTCCTTGATTGTTTCCCACTCATTCCTTTTGGTTTGGGGAACATGTCAAAATCCCATGCCCAGAGAACTTCAACTAGAGTTCGCGGAAATGCTCAGTGGACACCCCAGGTAGGGTAAGGATCAGCATTTCCACACTACTCAGAGAATTTTTATTTTCAGGGATGGATTTCTAGCCCAAATCAAGTTGAAGAAAAGTGGTTTAGTGAAAATCGCAGAAAATTTTTTTTCAGAAACTCCGGGGTGCCTGGAGGTCGCGGTGCACCATGCGACAGTTGTATTCCAAAACTGAGTCACTCAGATCACACGAGTACCAAGGCATCCTTGAAACTCATTCAAATGCAAGTGCTTCTATCTGTTTCCTTGATTGTTTCCCACTCATTCCTTTTGGTTTGGGGAACATGTCAAAATCCCATGCCCAGAGAACTTCAACTAGAGTTCGCGGAAATGCTCAGTGGACACCCCAGGTAGGGTAAGGATCAGCATTTCCACACTACTCAGAGAATTTTTATTTTCAGGGATGGATTTCTAGCCCAAATCAAGTTGAAGAAAAGTGGTTTCGTGAAAATCGCAGAAAATTTTTTTTCAGAAACTCCGGGGTGCCTGGAGGTCGCGGTGCACCACGCGACAGTTGTATTCCAAAACTGAGTCACTCAGATCACACGAGTACCAAGGCATCCTTGAAACTCATTCAAATGCAAGTGCTTCTATCTGTTTCCTTGATTGTTTCCCACTCATTCCTTTTGGTTTGGGGAACATGTCAAAATCCCATGCCCAGAGAACTTCAACTAGAGTTCGCGGAAATGCTCAGTGGACAGCCCAGGTAGGGTAAGGATCAGCATTTCCACACTACTCAGAGAATTTTTATTTTCAGGGATGGATTTTTAGCCCAAATCAAGTTGAAGAAAAGTGGTTTCGTGAAAATCGCAGAAAATTTTTTTTCAGAAACTCCGGGGTGCCTGGAGGTCGCGGTGCACCACGCGACAGTTGTATTCCAAAACTGAGTCACTCAGATCACACGAGTACCAAGGCATCCTTGAAACTCATTCAAATGCAAGTGCATCTATCTGTTTCCTTGATTGTTTCCCACTCATTCCTTTTGGTTTGGGGAACATGTCAAAATCCCATGCCCAGAGAACTTCAACTAGAGTTCGCGGAAATGCTCAGTGGACACCCCAGGTAGGGTAAGGATCAGCATTTCCACACTACTCAGAGAATTTTTATTTTCAGGGATGGATTTCTAGCCCAAATCAAGTTGAAGAAAAGTGGTTTCGTGAAAATCGCAGAAAATTTTTTTTCAGAAACTCCGGGGTGCCTGGAGGTCGCGGTGCACCACGCGACAGTTGTATTCCAAAACTGAGTCACTCAGATCACACGAGTACCAAGGCATCCTTGAAACTCATTCAAATGCAAGTGCTTCTATCTGTTTCCTTGATTGTTTCCCACTCATTCCTTTTGGTTTGGGGAACATGTCAAAATCCCATGCCCAGAGAACTTCAACTAGAGTTCGCGGAAATGCTCAGTGGACACCCCAGGTAGGGTAAGGATCAGCATTTCCACACTACTCAGAGAATTTTTATTTTCAGGGATGGATTTTTAGCCCAAATCAAGTTGAAGAAAAGTGGTTTCGTGAAAATCGCAGAAAATTTTTTTTCAGAAACTCCGGGGTGCCTGGAGGTCGCGGTTCACCACGCGACAGTTGTATTCCAAAACTGAGTCACTCAGATCACACGAGTACCAAGGCATCCTTGAAACTCATTCAAATGCAAGTGCTTCTATCTGTTTCCTTGATTGTTTCCCACTCATTCCTTTTGGTTTGGGGAACATGTCAAAATCCCATGCCCAGAGAACTTCAACTAGAGTTCGTGGAAATGCTCAGTGGACACCCCAGGTAGGGTCAGGATCAGCATTTCCACACTACTCAGAGAATTTTTATTTTCAGGGATGGATTTTTAGCCCAAATCAAGTTGAAGAAAAGTGGTTTCGTGAAAATCGCAGAAAATTTTTTTTCAGAAACTCCGGGGTGGCTGGAGGTCGCGGTGCACCACGCGACAGTTGTATTCCAAAACTGAGTCACTCAGATCACACGAGTACCAAGGCATCCTTGAAACTCATTCAAATGCAAGTGCTTCGATCTGTTTCCTTGATTGTTTCCCACTCATTCCTTTTGGTTTGGGTAACATGTAAAAATTCCATGCCCAGAGAACTCCAACTAGAGTTCGGGGAAATGCTCAGTGGAAACCCCAGGTAGAGTAAGGATCAGCATTTCCACACTACTCAGAGAATTTTTATTTTCAGGGTTGGATTTTTAGCCCAAATCAAGTTGAAGAAAAGTGGTTTCGTGAAAATCGCAGAAAATTTTTTTTCAGAAACTCCGGGGTGCCTGGAGGTCGCGGTGCACCACGCGACAGTTGTTTTCCAAAACTGAGTCACTCAGATCACACGAGTACCAAGGCATCCTTGAAACTCATTCAAATGCAAGTGCTTCTATCTGTTTCCTTGATTGTTTCCCACTCATTCCTTTTGGTTTGGGGAACATGTCAAAATCCCATGCCCAGAGAACTTCAACTAGAGTTCGCGGAAATGCTCAGTGGAAACCCCAAGTAGGGTAAGGATCAGCATTTCCACATACTCAGAGAATTTTTATTTTCAGGGATGGATTTTTAGCCCAAATCAAGTTGAAGAAAAGTGGTTTCGTGAAAATCGCAGAAAATGTTTTTTCAGAAACTCCGGGGTGCCTGGAGGTCGCGGTGCAGCACGCGACAGTTGTATTCCAAAACTGAGTCACTCAGATCACACGAGTACCAAGGCATCCTTGAAACTCATTCAAATGCAAGTGCTTCTATCTGTTTCCTTGATTGTTTCCCACTCATTCCTTTTGGTTTGGGGAACATGTCAAAATCCCATGCCCAGAGAACTTCAACTAGAGTTCGCGGAAATGCTCAGTGGACACCCCAGGTAGGGTAAGGATCAGCATTTCCACACTACTCAGAGAATTTTTATTTTCAGGGATGGATTTTTAGCCCAAATCAAGTTGAAGAAAAGTGGTTTCGTGAAAATCGCAGAAAATTTTTTTTCAGAAACTCCGGGGTGCCTGGAGGTCGCGGTGCACCACGCGACAGTTGTATTCCAAAACTGAGTCACTCAGATCACTCGAGTACCAAGGCATCCTTGAAACTCATTCAAATGCAAGTGCTTCTATCTGTTTCCTTGATTGTTTCCCACTCATTCCTTTTGGTTTGGGGAACATGTCAAAATCCCATGCCCAGAGAACTTCAACTAGAGTTCGCGGAAATGCTCAGTGGACACCCCAGGTAGGGTAAGGATCAGAATTTCCACACTACTCAGAGAATTTTTATTTTCAGGGATGGATTTTTAGCCCAAATCAAGTTGAAGAAAAGTGGTTTCGTGAAAATCGCAGAAAAATTTTTTTCAGAAACTCCGGGGTGCCTGGAGGTCGCGGTGCACCACGCGACAGTTGTATTCCAAAACCGAGTCACTAAGATCACACGAGTACCAAGGCATCCTTGAAACTCATTCAAATGCAAGTGCTTTTATCTGTTTCCTTCATTGTTTCCCACTCATTCCTTTTGGTTTGGGGAACGTCAAAATCCCATGCCCAGAGAACTTCAACTAGAGTTCGCGGAAATGCTCAGTGGACACCCCAGGTAGGGTAAGGATCAGCATTTCCACACTACTCAGAGAATTTTTATTTTCAGGGATGGATTTTTAGCCCAAATCAAGTTGAAGAAAAGTGGTTTCGTGAAAATCGCAGAAAATTTTTTTTCAGAAACTCCGGGGTGCCTGGAGGTCGCGGTGCACCACGCGACAGTTGTATTCCAAAACTGAGTCACTCAGATCACACGAGTACCAAGGCATCCTTGAAACTCATTCAAATGCAAGTGCTTCGATCTGTTTCCTTGATTGTTTCCCACTCATTCCTTTTGGTTTGGGGAACATGTAAAAATTCCATGCCCAGAGAACTCCAACTAGAGTTCGGGGAAATGCTCAGTGGAAACCCCAGGTAGAGTAAGGATCAGCATTTCCACACTACTCAGAGAATTTTTATTTTCAGGGTTGGATTTTTAGCCCAAATCAAGTTGAAGAAAAGTGGTTTCGTGAAAATCGCAGAAAATTTTTTTTCAGAAACTCCGGGGTGCCTGGAGGTCGCGGTGCACCACGCGACAGTTGTTTTCCAAAACTGAGTCACTCAGATCACACGAGTACCAAGGCATCCTTGAAACTCATTCAAATGCAAGTGCTTCTATCTGTTTCCTTGATTGTTTCCCACTCATTCCTTTTGGTTTGGGGAACATGTCAAAATCCCATGCCCAGAGAACTTCAACTAGAGTTCGTGGAAATGCTCAGTGGACACCCCAGGTAGGGTAAGGATCAGCATTTCCACACTACTCAGAGAATTTTTATTTTCAGGGATGGATTTTTAGCCCAAATCAAGTTGAAGAAAAGTGGTTTCGTGAAAATCGCAGAAAATTTTTTTTCAGAAACTCCGGGGTGCCTGGAGGTCGCGGTGCACCACGCGACAGTTGTATTCCAAAACTGAGTCACTCAGATCACACGAGTACCAAGGCATCCTTGAAACTCATTCAAATGCAAGTGCTTCTATCTGTTTCCTTGATTGTTTCCCACTCATTCCTTTTGGTTTGGGGAACATGTCAAAATCCCATGCCCAGAGAACTTCAACTAGAGTTCGCGGAAATGCTCAGTGGACACCCCAGGTAGGGTAAGGATCAGAATTTCCACACTACTCAGAGAATTTTTATTTTCAGGGATGGATTTTTAGCCCAAATCAAGTTGAAGAAAAGTGGTTTTGTGAAAATTGCAGAAAATTTTTTTTCAGAAACTCCGGGGTGCCTGGAGGTCGCGGTTCACCACGCGACAGTTGTATTCCAAAACTGAGTCACTCAGATCACACGAGTACCAAGGCATCCTTGAAACTCATTCAAATGCAAGTGCTTCTATCTGTTTCCTTGATTGTTTCCCACTCATTCCTTTTGGTTTGGGGAACATGTCAAAATCCCATGCCCAGAGAACTTCAACTAGAGTTCGCGGAAATGCTCAGTGGACAGCCCAGGTAGGGTAAGGATCAGCATTTCCACACTACTCAGAGAATTTTTATTTTCAGGGATGGATTTCTAGCCCAAATCAAGTTGAAGAAAAGTGGTTTCGTGAAAATCGCAGAAAATTTTTTTTCAGAAACTCCGGGGTGCCTGGAGGTCGCGGTGCACCACGCGACAGTTGTATTCCAAAACTGAGTCACTCAGATCACACGAGTACCAAGGCATCCTTGAAACTCATTCAAATGCAAGTGCTTCTATTTGTTTCCTTGATTGTTTCCCACTCATTCCTTTTGGTTTGGGGAACATGTCAAAATCCCATGCCCAGAGAACTTCAACTAGAGTTCGCGGAAATGCTCAGTGGACATCCCAGGTAGGGTAAGGATCAGCATTTCCACACTACTCAGAGAATTTTTATTTTCAGGGATGGATTTTTAGCCCAAATCAAGTTGAAGAAAAGTGGTTTCGTGAAAATCGCAGAAAATTTTTTTTCAGAAACTCCGGGGTGCCTGGAGGTCGCGGTGCACCACGCGACAGTTGTATTCCAAAACTGAGTCACTCAGATCACACGAGTACCAAGGCATCCTTGAAACTCATTCAAATGCAAGTGCTTCTATCTGTTTCCTTGATTGTTTCCCACTCATTCCTTTTGGTTTGGGGAACATGTCAAAATCCCATGCCCAGAGAACTTCAACTAGAGTTCGCGGAAATGCTCAGTGGACAGCCCAGGTAGGGTAAGGATCAGCATTTCCACACTACTCAGAGAATTTTTATTTTCAGGGATGGATTTTTAGCCCAAATCAAGTTGAAGAAAAGTGGTTTCGTGAAAATCGCAGAAAATTTTTTTTCAGAAACTCCGGGGTGCCTGGAGGTCGCGGTGCACCACGCGACAGTTGTATTCCAAAACTGAGTCACTCAGATCACACGAGTACCAAGGCATCCTTGAAACTCATTCAAATGCAAGTGCTTCTATCTGTTTCCTTGATTGTTTCCCACTCATTCCTTTTGGTTTGGGGAACATGTCAAAATCCCATGCCCAGAGAACTTCAACTAGAGTTCGCAGAAATGCTCAGTGGACACCCCAGGTAGGGTAAGGATCAGCATTTCCACACTACTCAGAGAATTTTTATTTTCAGGGATGGATTTCTAGCCCAAATCAAGTTGAAGAAAAGTGGTTTCGTGAAAATCGCAGAAAATTTTTTTTCAGAAACTCCGGGGTGCCTGGAGGTCGCGGTGCACCACGCGACAGTTGTATTCCAAAACTGAGTCACTCAGATCACACGAGTACCAAGGCATCCTTGAAACTCATTCAAATGCAAGTGCTTCTATCTGTTTCCTTGATTGTTTCCCACTCATTCCTTTTGGTTTGGGGAACATGTCAAAATCCCATGCCCAGAGAACTTCAACTAGAGTTCGCGGAAATGCTCAGTGGACACCCCAGGTAGGGTAAGGATCAGCATTTCCACACTACTCAGAGAATTTTTATTTTCAGGGATGGATTTCTAGCCCAAATCAAGTTGAAGAAAAGTGGTTTCGTGAAAATCGCAGAAAATTTTTTTTCAGAAACTCCGGGGTGCCTGGAGGTCGCGGTGCACCACGCGACAGTTGTATTCCAAAACTGAGTCACTCAGATCACACGAGTACCAAGGCATCCTTGAAACTCATTCAAATGCAAGTGCTTCTATCTTTTTCCTTGATTGTTTCCCACTCATTCCTTTTGGTTTGGGGAACATGTCAAAATCCCATGCCCAGAGAACTTCAACTAGAGTTCGCGGAAATGCTCAGTGGACACCCCAGGTAGGGTAAGGATCAGCATTTCCACACTACTCAGAGAATTTTTATTTTCAGGGATGGATTTTTAGCCCAAATCAAGTTGAAGAAAAGTGGTTTCGTGAAAATCGCAGAAAATTTTTTTTCAGAAACTCCGGGGTGCCTGGAGGTCGCGGTGCACCACGCGACAGTTGTATTCCAAAACTGAGTCACTCAGATCACACGAGTACCAAGGCATCCTTGAAACTCATTCAAATGCAAGTGCTTTGATCTGTTTCCTTGATTGTTTCCCACTCATTCCTTTTGGTTTGGGGAACATGTAAAAATTCCATGCCCAGAGAACTCCAACTAGAGTTCGCGGAAATGCTCAGTGGACACCCCAGGTAGGGTAAGGATCAGCATTTCCACACTACTCAGAGAATTTTTATTTTCAGGGATGGATTTTTAGCCCAAATCAAGTTGAAGAAAAGTGGTTTCGTGAAAATTGCAGAAAATTTTTTTTCAGAAACTCCGGGGTGCCTGGAGGTCGCGGTGCACCACGCGACAGTTGTATTCCAAAACTGAGTCACTCAGATCACACGAATACCAAGGCATCCTTGAAACTCATTCAAATGCAAGTGCTTCTATCTGTTTCCTTGATTGTTTAACACTCATTCCTTTTGGTTTGGGGAACATGTCAAAATACCATGCCCAGAGAACTTCAACTAGAGTTCGCGGAAATGCTCAGTGGACACCCCAGGTAGGGTAAGGATCAGCATTTCCACACTACTCAGAGAATTTTTATTTTCCGGGAAGGATTTTTAGCCCAAATCAAGTTGAAGAAAAGTGGTTTCGTGAAAATCGCAGAAAATTTTTTTTCAAAAACTCCGGGGTGCCTGGAGGTCGCGGTGCACCACGCGACAGTTGTATTCCAAAACTGAGTCACTCAGATCACACGAGTACCAAGGCATCCTTGAAACTCATTCAAATGCAAGTGCTTCTATCTGTTTCCTTGATTGTTTCCCACTCATTCCTTTTGGTTTGGGGAACATGTCAAAATCCCATGCCCAGAGAACTTCAACTAGAGTTCGCGGAAATGCTCAGTGGACACCCCAGGTAGGGTAAGGATCAGCATTTCCACACTACTCAGAGAATTTTTATTTTCAGGGATGGATTTTTAGCCCAAATCAAGTTGAAGAAAAGTGGTTTCGTGAAAATCGCAGAAAATTTTTTTTCAGAAACTGCGGGGTGCCTGGAGGTCGCGGTGCACCACGCGACAGTTGTATTCCAAAACTGAGTCACTCAGATCACACGAGTACCAAGGCATCCTTGAAACTCATTCAAATGCAAGTGCTTCTATCTGTTTCCTTGATTGTTTCCCACTCATTCCTTTTGTTTTGGGGAACATGTCAAAATCCCATGCCCAGAGAACTTCAACTAGAGTTCGCGGAAATGCTCAGTGGACACCCCAGGTAGGGTAAGGATCAGCATTTCCACACTACTCAGAGAATTTTTATTTTCAGGGATGGATTTTTAGCCCAAATCAAGTTGAAGAAAAGTGGTTTCGTGAAAATCGCAGAAAATTTTTTTTCAGAAACTCCGGGGTGCCTGGAGGTCGCGGTGCACCACGCGACAGTTGTATTCCAAAACTGAGTCACTCAGATCACACGAGTACCAAGGCATCCTTGAAACTCATTCAAATGCAAGTGCTTCTATCTGTTTCCTTGATTGTTTCCAATCATTCCTTTTGGTTTGGGGAACATGTCAAAATCCCATGCCCAGAGAACTTCAACTAGAGTTCGCGGAAATGCTCAGTGGACACCCCAGGTAGGGTAAGGATCAGCATTTCCACACTACTCAGAGAATTTTTATTTTCAGGGATGGATTTTTAGCCCAAATCAAGTTGAAGAAAAGTGGTTTCGTGAAAATCGCAGAAAATTTTTTTTCAGAAACTCCGGGGTGCCTGGAGGTCGCGGTGCACCACGCGACAGTTGTATTCCAAAACTGAGTCACTCAGATCACACGAGTACCAAGGCATCCTTGAAACTCATTCAAATGCAAGTGCTTCTATCTGTTTCCTTGATTGTTTCCCACTCATTCCTTTTGGTTTGGGGAACATGTCAAAATCCCATGCCCAGAGAACTTCAACTAGAGTTCGCGGAAATGCTCAGTGGACACCCCAGGTAGGGTAAGGATCAGCATTTCCACACTACTCAGAGAATTTTTATTTTCAGGGATGGATTTTTAGCCCAAATCAAGTTGAAGAAAAGTGGTTTCGTGAAAATCGCAGAAAATTTTTTTTCAGAAACTCCGGGGTGCCTGGAGGTCGTGGTGCACCACGCGACAGTTGTATTCCAAAACTGAGTCACTCAGATCACACGAGTACCAAGGCATCCTTGAAACTCATTCAAATGCAAGTGCTTCTATCTGTTTCCTTGATTGTTTCCCACTCATTCCTTTTGGTTTGGGGAACATGTCAAAATCCCATGCCCAGAGAACTTCAACTAGAGTTCGCGGAAATGCTCAGTGGACACCCCAGGTAGGGTAAGGATCAGCATTTCCACACTACTCAGAGAATTTTTATTTTCAGGGATGGATTTTTAGCCCAAATCAAGTTGAAGAAAAGTGGTTTCGTGAAAATCGCAGAAAATTTTTTTTCAGAAACTCCGGGGTGCCTGGAGGTCGCGGTGCACCACGCGACAGTTGTATTCCAAAACTGAGACACTCAGATCACACGAGTACCAAGGCATCCTTGAAACTCATTCAAATGCAAGTGCTTCTATCTGTTTCCTTGATTGTTTCCCACTCATTCCTTTTGGTTTGGGGAACATGTCAAAATCCCATGCCCAGAGAACTTCAGCTAGAGTTCGCGGAAATGCTCAGTGGACACCCCAGGTAGGGTAAGGATCAGCATTTCCACACTACTCAGAGAATTTTTATTTTCAGGGATGGATTTCTAGCCCAACTCAAGTTGAAGAAAAGTGGTTTCGTGAAAATCGCAGAAATTTTTTTTTCAGAAACTCCGGGGTGCCTGGAGGTCGCGGTGCACCACGCGACAGTTGTATTCCAAAACTGAGTCACTCAGATCACACGAGTACCAAGGCATCCTTGAAACTCATTCAAATGCAAGTGCTTCTATCTGTTTCCTTGATTGTTTCCCACTCATTCCTTTTGGTTTGGGGAACATGTCAAAATCCCATGCCCAGAGAACTTCAGCTAGAGTTCGCGGAAATGCTCAGTGGACACCCCAGGTAGGGTAAGGATCAGCATTTCCACACTTCTCAGAGAATTTTTATTTTCAGGGATGGATTTCTAGCACAACTCAAGTTGAAGAAAAGTGGTTTCGTGAAAATCGCAGAAATTTTTTTTTCAGAAACTCCGGGGTGCCTGGAGGTCGCGGTGCACCACGCGACAGTTGTATTCCAAAACTGAGTCACTCAGATCACACGAGTACCAAGGCATCCTTGAAACTCATTCAAATGCAAGTGCTTCTATCTGTTTCCTTGATTGTTTCCCACTCATTCCTTTTGGTTTGGGGAACATATCAAAATCCCATGCCCAGAGAACTTCAACTAAAGTTCGCGGAAATGCTCAGTGGACACCCCAGGTAGGGTAAGGATCAGCATTTCCACACTACTCAGAGAATTTTTATTTTCAGGGATGGATTTCTAGCCCAAATCAAGTTGAAGAAAAGTGATTTCGTGAAAATCGCAGAAAATTTTTTTTCAGAAACTCCGGGGTGCCTGGAGGTCGCGGTGCACCACGCGACAGTTGTATTCCAAAACTGAGTCACTCAGATCACACGAGTACCAAGGCATCCTTGAAACTCATTCAAATGCAAGTGCTTCTATCTGTTTCCTTGATTGTTTCCCACTCATTCCTTTTGGTTTGGGGAACATGTCAAAATCCCATGCCCAGAGAACTTCAACTAGAGTTCGCGGAAATGCTCAGTGGACACCCCAGGTAGGGTAAGGATCAGCATTTCCACACTACTCAGAGAATTTTTATTTTCAGGGATGGATTTTTAGCCCAAATCAAGTTGAAGAAAAGTGGTTTCGTGAAAATCGCAGAAATTTTTTTTTCAGAAACTCCGGGGTGCCTGGAGGTCGCGGTGCACCACGCGACAGTTGTATTCCAAAACTGAGTCACTCAGATCACACGAGTACCAAGGCATCCTTGAAACTCATTCAAATGCAAGTGCTTCTATCTGTTTCCTTGATTGTTTCCCACTCATTCCTTTTGGTTTGGGGAACATGTCAAAATCCCATGCCCAGAGAACTTCAACTAGAGTTCGCGGAAATGCTCAGTGGACACCCCAGGTAGGGTAAGGATCAGCATTTCCACACTACTCAGAGAATTTTTATTTTCAGGGATGGATTTTTAGCCCAAATCAAGTTGAAGAAAAGTGGTTTCGTGAAAATCGCAAAAAAAAATTTTTCAGAAACTCCGGGGTGCCTGGAGGTCGCGGTGCACCACGCGACAGTTGTATTCCAAAACTGAGTCACTCAGATCACACGAGTACCAAGGCATCCTTGAAACTCATTCAAATGCAAGTGCTTCTATCTGTTTCCTTGATTGTTTCCCACTCATTCCTTTTGGTTTGGGGAACATGTCAAAATCCCATGCCCAGAGAACTTCAACTAGAGTTCGCGGAAATGCTCAGTGGACACCCCAGGTAGGGTAAGGATCAGCATTTCCACACTACTCAGAGAATTTTTATTTTCAGGGATGGATTTTTAGCCCAAATCAAGTTGAAGAAAAGTGGTTTCGTGAAAATCGCAGAAAATTTTTTTTCAGAAACTCCGGGGTGCCTGGAGGTCGCGGTGCACCACGCGACAGTTGTATTCCAAAACTGAGTCACTCAGATCACACAAGTACCAAGGCATCCTTGAAACTCATTCAAATGCAAGTGCTTCTATCTGTTTCCTTGATTGTTTCCCACTCATTCCTTTTGGTTTGGGGAACATGTCAAAATCCCATGCCCAGAGAACTTCAACTAGAGTTCGCGGAAATGCTCAGTGGACACCCCAGGTAGGGTAAGGATCAGCATTTCCACACTACTCAGAGAATTTTTATTTTCAGGGATGGATTTTTAGCCCAAATCAAGTTGAAGAAAAGTGGTTTCGTGAAAATCGCAGAAAATTTTTTTTCAGAAACTCCGGGGTGCCTGGAGGTCGCGGTGCACCACGCGACAGTTGTATTCCAAAACTGAGACACTCAGATCACACGAGTACCAAGGCATCCTTGAAACTCATTCAAATGCAAGTGCTTCTATCTGTTTCCTTGATTGTTTCCCACTCATTCCTTTTGGTTTGGGGAACATGTCAAAATCCCATGCCCAGAGAACTTCAGCTAGAGTTCGCGGAAATGCTCAGTGGACACCCCAGGTAGGGTAAGGATCAGCATTTCCACACTACTCAGAGAATTTTTATTTTCAGGGATGGATTTCTAGCCCAACTCAAGTTGAAGAAAAGTGGTTTCGTGAAAATCGCAGAAATTTTTTTTTCAGAAACTCCGGGGTGCCTGGAGGTCGCGGTGCACCACGCGACAGTTGTATTCCAAAACTGAGTCACTCAGATCACACGAGTACCAAGGCATCCTTGAAACTCATTCAAATGCAAGTGCTTCTATCTGTTTCCTTGATTGTTTCCCACTCATTCCTTTTGGTTTGGGGAACATGTCAAAATCCCATGCCCAGAGAACTTCAGCTAGAGTTCGCGGAAATGCTCAGTGGACACCCCAGGTAGGGTAAGGATCAGCATTTCCACACTTCTCAGAGAATTTTTATTTTCAGGGATGGATTTCTAGCACAACTCAAGTTGAAGAAAAGTGGTTTCGTGAAAATCGCAGAAATTTTTTTTTCAGAAACTCCGGGGTGCCTGGAGGTCGCGGTGCACCACGCGACAGTTGTATTCCAAAACTGAGTCACTCAGATCACACGAGTACCAAGGCATCCTTGAAACTCATTCAAATGCAAGTGCTTCTATCTGTTTCCTTGATTGTTTCCCACTCATTCCTTTTGGTTTGGGGAACATATCAAAATCCCATGCCCAGAGAACTTCAACTAAAGTTCGCGGAAATGCTCAGTGGACACCCCAGGTAGGGTAAGGATCAGCATTTCCACACTACTCAGAGAATTTTTATTTTCAGGGATGGATTTCTAGCCCAAATCAAGTTGAAGAAAAGTGATTTCGTGAAAATCGCAGAAAATTTTTTTTCAGAAACTCCGGGGTGCCTGGAGGTCGCGGTGCACCACGCGACAGTTGTATTCCAAAACTGAGTCACTCAGATCACACGAGTACCAAGGCATCCTTGAAACTCATTCAAATGCAAGTGCTTCTATCTGTTTCCTTGATTGTTTCCCACTCATTCCTTTTGGTTTGGGGAACATGTCAAAATCCCATGCCCAGAGAACTTCAACTAGAGTTCGCGGAAATGCTCAGTGGACACCCCAGGTAGGGTAAGGATCAGCATTTCCACACTACTCAGAGAATTTTTATTTTCAGGGATGGATTTTTAGCCCAAATCAAGTTGAAGAAAAGTGGTTTCGTGAAAATCACAGAAATTTTTTTTTCAGAAACTCCGGGGTGCCTGGAGGTCGCGGTGCACCACGCGACAGTTGTATTCCAAAACTGAGTCACTCAGATCACACGAGTACCAAGGCATCCTTGAAACTCATTCAAATGCAAGTGCTTCTATCTGTTTCCTTGATTGTTTCCCACTCATTCCTTTTGGTTTGGGGAACATGTCAAAATCCCATGCCCAGAGAACTTCAACTAGAGTTCGCGGAAATGCTCAGTGGACACCCCAGGTAGGGTAAGGATCAGCATTTCCACACTACTCAGAGAATTTTTATTTTCAGGGATGGATTTTTAGCCCAAATCAAGTTGAAGAAAAGTGGTTTCGTGAAAATCGCAAAAAAAAATTTTTCAGAAACTCCGGGGTGCCTGGAGGTCGCGGTGCACCACGCGACAGTTGTATTCCAAAACTGAGTCACTCAGATCACACGAGTACCAAGGCATCCTTGAAACTCATTCAAATGCAAGTGCTTCTATCTGTTTCCTTGATTGTTTCCCACTCATTCCTTTTGGTTTGGGGAACATGTCAAAATCCCATGCCCAGAGAACTTCAACTAGAGTTTGCGGAAATGCTCAGTGGACACCCCAGGTAGGGTAAGGATCAGCATTTCCACACTACTCAGAGAATTTTTATTTTCAGGGATTGATTTTTAGCCCAAATCAAGTTGAAGAAAAGTGGTTTCGTGAAAATCGCAGAAAATATTTTTTCAGAAACTCCGGGGTGCCTGGAGGTCGCGGTGCACCACGCGACAGTTGTATTCCAAAACTGAGTCACTCAGATCACACGAGTACCAAGGCATCCTTGAAACTCATTCAAATGCAAGTGCTTCTATCTGTTTCCTTGATTGTTTCCCACTCATTCCTTTTGGTTTGGGGAACATGTCAAAATCCCATGCCCAGAGAACTTCAACTAGAGTTCGCGGAAATGCTCAGTGGACACCCCAGGTAGGGTAAGGATCAGCATTTCCACACTACTCAGAGAATTTTTATTTTCAGGGATGGATTTTTAGCCCAAATCAAGTTGAAGAAAAGTGGTTTCGTGAAAATCGCAGAAAATGTTTTTTCAGAAACTGCGGGGTGCCTGGAGGTCTTGGTGCACCACGCGACAGTTGTATTCCAAAACTGAGTCACTCAGATCACACGAGTACCAAGGCATCCTTGAAACTCATTCAAATGCAAGTGCTTCTATCTGTTTTCTTGATTGTTTCCCACTCATTCCTTTTGGTTTGGGGAACATGTCAAAATCCCATGCCCAGAGAACTTCAACTAGAGTTCGCGGAAATGCTCAGTGGACACCCCAGGTAGGGTAAGGATCAGCATTTCCACACTACTCAGAGAATTTTTATTTTCATGGATGGATTTTTAGCCCAAATCAAGTTGAAGAAAAGTGGTTTCGTGAAAATCGCAGAAAATTTTTTTTCAGAAACTCCGGGGTGCCTGGAGGTCGCGGTGCACCACGCGACAGTTGTATTCCAAAACTGAGTCACTCAGATCACACGAGTACCAAGGCATCCTTGAAACTCATTCAAATGCAAGTGCTTCTATCTGTTTCCTTGATTGTTTCCCACTCATTCCTTTTGGTTTGGGGAACATATCAAAATCCCATGCCCAGAGAACTTCAACTAAAGTTCGCGGAAATGCTCAGTGGACACCCCAGGTAGGGTAAGGATCAGCATTTCCACACTACTCAGAGAATTTTTATTTTCAGGGATGGATTTCTAGCCCAAATCAAGTTGAAGAAAAGTGATTTCGTGAAAATCGCAGAAAATTTTTTTTCAGAAACTCCGGGGTGCCTGGAGGTCGCGGTGCACCACGCGACAGTTGTATTCCAAAACTGAGTCACTCAGATCACACGAGTACCAAGGCATCCTTGAAACTCATTCAAATGCAAGTGCTTCTATCTGTTTCCTTGATTGTTTCCCACTCATTCCTTTTGGTTTGGGGAACATGTCAAAATCCCATGCCCAGAGAACTTCAACTAGAGTTCGCGGAAATGCTCAGTGGACACCCCAGGTAGGGTAAGGATCAGCATTTCCACACTACTCAGAGAATTTTTATTTTCAGGGATGGATTTTTAGCCCAAATCAAGTTGAAGAAAAGTGGTTTCGTGAAAATCGCAGAAATTTTTTTTTCAGAAACTCCGGGGTGCCTGGAGGTCGCGGTGCACCACGCGACAGTTGTATTCCAAAACTGAGTCACTCAGATCACACGAGTACCAAGGCATCCTTGAAACTCATTCAAATGCAAGTGCTTCTATCTGTTTCCTTGATTGTTTCCCACTCATTCCTTTTGGTTTGGGGAACATGTCAAAATCCCATGCCCAGAGAACTTCAACTAGAGTTCGCGGAAATGCTCAGTGGACACCCCAGGTAGGGTAAGGATCAGCATTTCCACACTACTCAGAGAATTTTTATTTTCAGGGATGGATTTTTAGCCCAAATCAAGTTGAAGAAAAGTGGTTTCGTGAAAATCGCAAAAAAAAATTTTTCAGAAACTCCGGGGTGCCTGGAGGTCGCGGTGCACCACGCGACAGTTGTATTCCAAAACTGAGTCACTCAGATCACACGAGTACCAAGGCATCCTTGAAACTCATTCAAATGCAAGTGCTTCTATCTGTTTCCTTGATTGTTTCCCACTCATTCCTTTTGGTTTGGGGAACATGTCAAAATCCCATGCCCAGAGAACTTCAACTAGAGTTCGCGGAAATGCTCAGTGGACACCCCAGGTAGGGTAAGGATCAGCATTTCCACACTACTCAGAGAATTTTTATTTTCAGGGATGGATTTTTAGCCCAAATCAAGTTGAAGAAAAGTGGTTTCGTGAAAATCGCAGAAAATTTTTTTTCAGAAACTCCGGGGTGCCTGGAGGTCGTGGTGCACCACGCGACAGTTGTATTCCAAAACTGAGTCACTCAGATCACACGAGTACCAAGGCATCCTTGAAACTCATTCAAATGCAAGTGCTTCTATCTGTTTCCTTGATTGTTTCCCACTCATTCCTTTTGGTTTGGGGAACATGTCAAAATCCCATGCCCAGAGAACTTCAACTAGAGTTCGCGGAAATGCTCAGTGGACACCCCAGGTAGGGTAAGGATCAGCATTTCCACACTACTCAGAGAATTTTTATTTTCAGGGATGGATTTTTAGCCCAAATCAAGTTGAAGAAAAGTGGTTTCGTGAAAATCGCAGAAAATTTTTTTTCAGAAACTCCGGGGTGCCTGGAGGTCGCGGTGCACCACGCGACAGTTGTATTCCAAAACTGAGACACTCAGATCACACGAGTACCAAGGCATCCTTGAAACTCATTCAAATGCAAGTGCTTCTATCTGTTTCCTTGATTGTTTCCCACTCATTCCTTTTGGTTTGGGGAACATGTCAAAATCCCATGCCCAGAGAACTTCAGCTAGAGTTCGCGGAAATGCTCAGTGGACACCCCAGGTAGGGTAAGGATCAGCATTTCCACACTACTCAGAGAATTTTTATTTTCAGGGATGGATTTCTAGCCCAACTCAAGTTGAAGAAAAGTGGTTTCGTGAAAATCGCAGAAATTTTTTTTTCAGAAACTCCGGGGTGCCTGGAGGTCGCGGTGCACCACGCGACAGTTGTATTCCAAAACTGAGTCACTCAGATCACACGAGTACCAAGGCATCCTTGAAACTCATTCAAATGCAAGTGCTTCTATCTGTTTCCTTGATTGTTTCCCACTCATTCCTTTTGGTTTGGGGAACATGTCAAAATCCCATGCCCAGAGAACTTCAGCTAGAGTTCGCGGAAATGCTCAGTGGACACCCCAGGTAGGGTAAGGATCAGCATTTCCACACTTCTCAGAGAATTTTTATTTTCAGGGATGGATTTCTAGCACAACTCAAGTTGAAGAAAAGTGGTTTCGTGAAAATCGCAGAAATTTTTTTTTCAGAAACTCCGGGGTGCCTGGAGGTCGCGGTGCACCACGCGACAGTTGTATTCCAAAACTGAGTCACTCAGATCACACGAGTACCAAGGCATCCTTGAAACTCATTCAAATGCAAGTGCTTCTATCTGTTTCCTTGATTGTTTCCCACTCATTCCTTTTGGTTTGGGGAACATATCAAAATCCCATGCCCAGAGAACTTCAACTAAAGTTCGCGGAAATGCTCAGTGGACACCCCAGGTAGGGTAAGGATCAGCATTTCCACACTACTCAGAGAATTTTTATTTTCAGGGATGGATTTCTAGCCCAAATCAAGTTGAAGAAAAGTGATTTCGTGAATATCGCAGAAAATTTTTTTTCAGAAACTCCGGGGTGCCTGGAGGTCGCGGTGCACCACGCGACAGTTGTATTCCAAAACTGAGTCACTCAGATCACACGAGTACCAAGGCATCCTTGAAACTCATTCAAATGCAAGTGCTTCTATCTGTTTCCTTGATTGTTTCCCACTCATTCCTTTTGGTTTGGGGAACATGTCAAAATCCCATGCCCAGAGAACTTCAACTAGAGTTCGCGGAAATGCTCAGTGGACACCCCAGGTAGGGTAAGGATCAGCATTTCCACACTACTCAGAGAATTTTTATTTTCAGGGATGGATTTTTAGCCCAAATCAAGTTGAAGAAAAGTGGTTTCGTGAAAATCACAGAAATTTTTTTTTCAGAAACTCCGGGGTGCCTGGAGGTCGCGGTGCACCACGCGACAGTTGTATTCCAAAACTGAGTCACTCAGATCACACGAGTACCAAGGCATCCTTGAAACTCATTCAAATGCAAGTGCTTCTATCTGTTTCCTTGATTGTTTCCCACTCATTCCTTTTGGTTTGGGGAACATGTCAAAATCCCATGCCCAGAGAACTTCAACTAGAGTTCGCGGAAATGCTCAGTGGACACCCCAGGTAGGGTAAGGATCAGCATTTCCACACTACTCAGAGAATTTTTATTTTCAGGGATGGATTTTTAGCCCAAATCAAGTTGAAGAAAAGTGGTTTCGTGAAAATCGCAAAAAAAAATTTTTCAGAAACTCCGGGGTGCCTGGAGGTCGCGGTGCACCACGCGACAGTTGTATTCCAAAACTGAGTCACTCAGATCACACGAGTACCAAGGCATCCTTGAAACTCATTCAAATGCAAGTGCTTCTATCTGTTTCCTTGATTGTTTCCCACTCATTCCTTTTGGTTTGGGGAACATGTCAAAATCCCATGCCCAGAGAACTTCAACTAGAGTTTGCGGAAATGCTCAGTGGACACCCCAGGTAGGGTAAGGATCAGCATTTCCACACTACTCAGAGAATTTTTATTTTCAGGGATTGATTTTTAGCCCAAATCAAGTTGAAGAAAAGTGGTTTCGTGAAAATCGCAGAAAATATTTTTTCAGAAACTCCGGGGTGCCTGGAGGTCGCGGTGCACCACGCGACAGTTGTATTCCAAAACTGAGTCACTCAGATCACACGAGTACCAAGGCATCCTTGAAACTCATTCAAATGCAAGTGCTTCTATCTGTTTCCTTGATTGTTTCCCACTCATTCCTTTTGGTTTGGGGAACATGTCAAAATCCCATGCCCAGAGAACTTCAACTAGAGTTCGCGGAAATGCTCAGTGGACACCCCAGGTAGGGTAAGGATCAGCATTTCCACACTACTCAGAGAATTTTTATTTTCAGGGATGGATTTTTAGCCCAAATCAAGTTGAAGAAAAGTGGTTTCGTGAAAATCGCAGAAAATGTTTTTTCAGAAACTGCGGGGTGCCTGGAGGTCTTGGTGCACCACGCGACAGTTGTATTCCAAAACTGAGTCACTCAGATCACACGAGTACCAAGGCATCCTTGAAACTCATTCAAATGCAAGTGCTTCTATCTGTTTTCTTGATTGTTTCCCACTCATTCCTTTTGGTTTGGGGAACATGTCAAAATCCCATGCCCAGAGAACTTCAACTAGAGTTCGCGGAAATGCTCAGTGGACACCCCAGGTAGGGTAAGGATCAGCATTTCCACACTACTCAGAGAATTTTTATTTTCATGGATGGATTTTTAGCCCAAATCAAGTTGAAGAAAAGTGGTTTCGTGAAAATCGCAGAAAATTTTTTTTCAGAAACTCCGGGGTGCCTGGAGGTCGCGGTGCACCACGCGACAGTTGTATTCCAAAACTGAGTCACTCAGATCACACGAGTACCAAGGCATCCTTGAAACTCATTCAAATGCAAGTGCTTCTATCTGTTTCCTTGATTGTTTCCCACTCATTCCTTTTGGTTTGGGGATCATGTCAAAATCCCATGCCCAGAGAACTTCAACTAGAGTTCGCGGAAATGCTCAGTGGACACCCCAGGTAGGGTAAGGATCAGCATTCCCACACTACTCAGAGAATTTTTATTTTCAGGGATGGATTTTTAGCCCAAATCAAGTTGAAGAAAAGTGGTTTCGTGAAAATCGCAGAAAATTTTTTTTCAGAAACTGCGGGGTGCCTGGAGGTCGCGGTGCACCACGCGACAGTTGTATTCCAAAACTGAGTCACTCAGATCACACGAGTACCAAGGCATCCTTGAAACTCATTCAAATGCAAGTGCTTCTATCTGTTTTCTTGATTGTTTCCCACTCATTCCTTTTGGTTTGGGGAACATGTCAAAATCCCATGCCCAGAGAACTTCAACTAGAGTTCGCGGAAATGCTCAGTGGACACCCCAGGTAGGGTAAGGATCAGCATTTCCACACTACTCAGAGAATTTTTATTTTCAGGGATGGATTTTTAGCCCAAATCAAGTTGAAGAAAAGTGGTTTCGTGAAAATCGCAGAAAATTTTTTTTCAGAAACTGCGGGGTGCCTGGAGGTCGCGGTGCACCACGCGACAGTTGTATTCCAAAACTGAGTCACTCAGATCACACGAGTACCAAGGCATCCTTGAAACTCATTCAAATGCAAGTGCTTCTATCTGTTTTCTTGATTGTTTCCCACTCATTCCTTTTGGTTTGGGGAACATGTCAAAATCCCATGCCCAGAGAACTTCAACTAGAGTTCGCGGAAATGCTCAGTGGACACCCCAGGTAGGGTAAGGATCAGCATTTCCACACTACTCAGAGAATTTTTATTTTCAGGGATGGATTTTTAGCCCAAATCAAGTTGAAGAAAAGTGGTTTCGTGAAAATCGCAGAAAATTTTTTTTCAGAAACTCCGGGGTGCCTGGAGGTCGCGGTGCACCACGCGACAGTTGTATTCCAAAACTGAGTCACTCAGATCACACGAGTACCAAGGCATCCTTGAAACTCATTCAAATGCAAGTGCTTCTATCTGTTTTCTTGATTGTTTCCCACTCATTCCTTTTGGTTTGGGGAACATGTCAAAATCCCATGCCCAGAGAACTTCAACTAGAGTTCGCGGAAATGCTCAGTGGACACCCCAGGTAGGGTAAGGATCAGCATTTCCACACTACTCAGAGAATTTTTATTTTCAGGGATGGATTTTTAGCCCAAATCAAGTTGAAGAAAAGTGGTTTCGTGAAAATCGCAGAAAATTTTTTTTCAGAAACTCCGGGGTGCCTGGAGGTCGCGGTGCACCACGCGACAGTTGTATTCCAAAACTGAGTCACTCAGATCACACGAGTACCAAGGCATCCTTGAAACTCATTCAAATGCAAGTGCTTCTATCTGTTTCCTTGATTGTTTCCCACTCATTCCTTTTGGTTTGGGGAACATGTCAAAATCCCATGCCCAGAGAACTTCAACTAGAGTTCGCGGAAATGCTCAGTGGACACCCCAGGTAGGGTAAGGATCAGCATTTCCACACTACTCAGAGAATTTTTATTTTCAGGGATGGATTTTTAGCCCAAATCAAGTTGAAGAAAAGTGGTTTCGTGAAAATCGCAGAAAATTTTTTTTCAGAAACTCCGGGGTGCCTGGAGGTCGCGGTGCACCACGCGACAGTTGTATTCCAAAACTGAGTCACTCAGATCACACGAGTACCAAGGCATCCTTGAAACTCATTCAAATGCAAGTGCTTCTATCGGATTTCTTAATTGTTTCCCACTCATTCCTTTTGGTTTGGGGAACATGTCAAAATCCCATGCCCAGAGAACTTCAACTAGAGTTCGCGGAAATGCTCAGTGGACACCCCAGGTAGGGTAAGGATCAGCATTTCCACACTACTCAGAGAATTTTTATTTTCAGGGATGGATTTTTAGCCCAAATCAAGTTGAAGAAAAGTGGTTTCGTGAAAATCGCAGAAAATTTTTTTTCAGAAACTCCGGGGTGCCTGGAGGCGCACCGTGTTGCACCGCGAGGTGCACCACGCGACAGTTGTATTCCAAAACTGAGTCACTCAGATCACACGAATACCCAAGCATGCTTAAAACTCATTCAAATGCAAGAGCTTCTATCTGTTGTCTTGATTGTTTCCCACTCATTCCTTTTGGTTTGAGGAACATGTCAAAATCCCATGCCCAGAGAACTTCAGATAGAGTTCGCGGAAATGCTCATTGGACAACCTAGGCAGGGTAAGGATCAGCATTTCCACACTACTCAGAGAATTTTTAATTTCAGGGATGGATTTTTAGCCCAATTCAAGTTGAAGAAAAGTGGTTTCATGAAAATCGCAGAAAATTTTTTTTCAGAAACTCCGGGGTGCCTGGAGGTCGCGGTGCACCACGCGACAGTTGTATTCCAAAACTGAGTCACTCAGATCACACGAGTACCAAGGCATCCTTGAAACTCATTCAAATGCAAGTGCTTCTATCTGTTTCCTTGATTGTTTCCCACTCATTCCTTTTGGTTTGGGGAACATGTCAAAATCCAATGCCCAGAGAACTTCAACTAGAGTTCGCGGAAATGCTCAGTGGACACCCCAGGTAGGGTAAAGATCAGCATTTCCACACTACTCAGAGAATTTTTAATTTCAGGGATGGATTTTTAGCCCAAATCAAGTTGAAGAAAAGTGGTTTCGTGAAAATCGCAGAAAATTTTTTTTCAGAAACTCCGGGGTGCCTGGAGGTCGCGGTGCACCACGCGACAGTTGTATTCCAAAACTGAGTCACTCACATCACACGAGTACCAAGGCATCCTTGAAACTCATTCAAATGCAAGTGCTTCTATCTGTTTCCTTGATTGTTTCCCACTCATTCCTTTTGGTTTGGGGAATGTCAAAATCCCATGCCCAGAGAACTTCAACTAGAGTTCGCGGAAATGCTCAGTGGACACCCCAGGTAGGGTAAGGATCAGCATTTCCACACTACTCAGAGAATTTTTATTTTCAGGGATGGATTTTTAGCCCAAATCAAGTTGAAGAAAAGTGGTTTCGTGAAAATCGCAGAAAATTTTTTTTCAGAAACTCCGGGGTGCCTGGAGGTCGCGGTGCACCACGCGACAGTTGTATTCCAAAACTGAGTCACTCAGATCACACAAGTACCAAGGCATCCTTGAAACTCATTCAAATGCAAGTGCATCTATCTGTTTCCTTGATTGTTTCCCACTCATTCCTTTTGGTTTGGGGAACGTCAAAATCCCATGCCCAGAGAACTTCAACTAGAGTTCGCGGAAATGCTCAGTGGACACCCCAGGTAGGGTAAGGATCAGCATTTCCACACTACTCAGAGAATTTTTATTTTCAGGGATGGATTTTTAGCCCAATTCAAGTTGAAGAAAAGTGGTTTCGTGAAAATCGCAGAAAATTTTTTTTCAGAAACTCCGGGGTGCCTGGAGGTCGCGGTGCACAACGCGACAGTTGTATTCCAAAACTGAGTCACTCAGATCACACGAATACCCAAGCATGCTTAAAACTCATTCAAATGCAAGAGCTTCTATCTGTTGTCTTGATTGTTTCCCACTCATTCCTTTTGGTTTGAGGAACATGTCAAAATCCCATGCCCAGAGAACTTCAACTAGAGTTCGCGGAAATGCTCAGTGGACACCACAAGTAGGGTAAGGATCAGCATTTACACAATACTCAGAGAATTTTTATTTTCAGAGATGAATTTTTAGCCCAAATCAAGTTGAAGAAAAGTGGTTTCATGAAAATCGCAGAATTTTTTTTTTCAGAAACTCCGGGGTGCCTGGAGGTCGCGGTGCACCACGCGACAGTTGTATTCCAAAACTGAGTCACTCAGATCACACGAGTACCAAGGCATCCTTGAAACTCATTCAAATGCAAGTGCTTCTATCTGTTTCCTTGATTGTTTCCCACTCATTCCTTTTGGTTTGGGGAACATGTCAAAATCCCATGCCCAGAGAACTTCAACTAGAGTTCGCGGAAATGCTCAGTGGACACCCCAGGTAGGGTAAGGATCAGCATTTCCACACTACTCAGAGAATTTTTATTTTCAGGGATGGATTTTTAGCCCAAATCAAGTTGAAGAAAAGTGGTTTCGTGAAAATCGCAGAAAATTTTTTTTCAGAAACTCCGGGGTGCCTGGAGGTCGCGGTGCACCACGCGACAGTTGTATTCCAAAACTGAGTCACTCAGATCACACGAGTACCAAGGCATCCTTGAAACTCATTCAAATGCAAGTGCTTCTATCTGTTTCCTTGATTGTTTCCCACTCATTCCTTTTGGTTTGGGGAACATGTCAAAATCCCATGCCCAGAGAACTTCAACTAGAGTTCGCGGAAATGCTCAGTGGACACCCCAGGTAGGGTAAGGATCAGCATTTCCACACTACTCAGAGAATTTTTATTTTCAGGGATGGATTTTTAGCCCAAATCAAGTTGAAGAAAAGTGGTTTCGTGAAAATCGCAGAAAATTTTTTTTCAGAAACTCCGGGGTGCCTGGAGGTCGCGGTGCACCACGCGACAGTTGTATTCCAAAACTGAGTCACTCAGATCACACAAGTACCAAGGCATCCTTGAAACTCATTCAAATGCAAGTGCTTCTATCTGTTTCCTTGATTGTTTCCCACTAATTCCTTTTGGTTTGGGGAACATGTCAAAATCCCATGCCCAGAGAACTTCAACTAGAGTTCGCGGAAATGCTCAGTGGACACCCCAGGTAGGGTAAGGATCAGCATTTCCACACTACTCAGAGAATTTTTAATTTCAGGGATGGATTTTTAGCCCAAATCAAGTTGAAGAAAAGTGGTTTCGTGAAAATCGCAGAAAATTTTTTTTCAGAAACTCCGGGGTGCCTGGAGGTCGCGGTGCACCACGCGACAGTTGTATTCCAAAACTGAGTCACTCAGATCACACGAATACCCAAGCATGCTTGAAACTCATACAAATGCAAGTGCTTCTATCTGTTTCCTTGATTGTTTCCCACTCATTCCTTTTGGTTTGGGGAACATGTCAAAATCCCATGCCTTGAGAACTTCAACTAGAGTTCGCGGAAATGCTCAGTGGACACCCCAGGTAGGGTAAGGATCAGCATTTCCACACTACTCAGAGAATTTTTATTTTCAGGGATGGATTTTTAGCCCAAATCAAGTTGAAGAAAAGTGGTTTCGTGAAAATCGCAGAAAATCTTTTTTCAGAAACTCCGGGGTGCCTGGAGGTCGCGGTGCACCACGCGACAGTTGTATTCCAAAACTGAGTCACTCAGATCACACGAGTTCCAAGGCATCCTTGAAACTCATTCAAATGCAAGTGCTTCTATCTGTTTCCTTGATTGTTTCCCACTCATTCCTTTTGGTTTGGGGAACATGTCAAAATCCCATGCCCAGAGAACTTCAACTAGAGTTCGCGGAAATGCTCAGTGGACACCCCAGGTAGGGTAAGGATCAGCATTTCCACACTACTCAGAGAATTTTTAATTTCAGGGATGGATTTTTAGCCCAAATCAAGTTGAAGAAAAGTGGTTTCGTGAAAATCGCAGAAATTTTTTTTTCAGAAACTCCGGGGTGCCTGGAGGTCGCGGTGCACCACGCGACAGTTGTATTCCAAAACTGAGTCACTCAGATCACACGAATACCCAAGCATGCTTGAAACTCATAAAAATGCAAGTGCTTCTATCTGTTGTCTTGATTGTTTCCCACTCATTCCTTTTGGTTTGGGTAACAAGTCAAAATCCCATGCCCAGAGAACTTCAGATAGAGTTCGCGGAAATACTCAGTGGACAACCGAGGCAGAGTAAGGATCAGCATTTCCACACTACTCAGAGAATTTTTATTTTCAGGGATGGATTTTTAGCCCAATTCAAGTTGAAGAAAAGTGGTATCGTGAAAATCGCAGAAAATTTTTTTTCAGAAACTCCTGGTTGGCTGGATGTCGCGGTGTACCACGCGACAGTTGTATTCCAAAACTGAGTCACTCAGATCACACGATTACCAAGGCATCCTTGAAACTCATTCAAATGCAAGTGCTTCTATCTGTTTCCTTGATTGTTTCCAACTTATTCCTTTTGGTTTGGGGAACATGTCAAAATCCCATGCCCAGAGAACTTCAACTAGAGTTCGCGGAAATGCTCAGTGGACACCCCAGGTAGGGTAAGGATCAGCATTTCCACACTACTCAGAGAATTTTTATTTTCAGGGATGGATTTTTAGCCCAAATGAAGTTGAAGAAAAGTGGTTTCGTGAAATTCGCAGAAAATTTTTTTTTCAGAAACTCCGTGGTGCCAGGTGGTTGAGGTGCACCACGCGACAGCTGTATTCCAAAACTGAGTCACTCAGATCTCACGAGTACCAAGGCATCCTTGAAACTCATTCAAATGCAAGTGCTTCTATCGGTTTTCTTAATTGTTTCCCACTCATTCCTTTTGGTTTGGGGAACATGTCAAAATCCCATGCCCAGAGAACTTCAACTAGAGTTCGCGGAAATGCTCAGTGGACACCCCAGGTAGGGTAAGGATCAGCATTTCCACACTACTCAGAGAATTTTTATTTTCAGGGATGGATTTTTAGCCCAAATCAAGTTGAAGAAAAGTGGTTTCGTGAAAATCGCAGAAAATTTTTTTTCAGAAACTCCGGGGTGCCTGGAGGCGCACCGTGTTGCACCGCGAGGTGCACCACGCGACAGTTGTATTCCAAAACTGAGTCACTCAGATCACACGAATACCCAAGCATGCTTAAAACTCATTCAAATGCAAGAGCTTCTATCTGTTGTCTTGATTGTTTCCCACTCATTCCTTTTGGTTTGAGGAACATGTCAAAATCCCATGCCCAGAGAACTTCAGATAGAGTTCGCGGAAATGCTCAGTGGACAACCTAGGCAGGGTAAGGATCAGCATTTCCACACTACTCAGAGAATTTTTAATTTCAGGGATGGATTTTTAGCCCAATTCAAGTTGAAGAAAAGTGGTTTCGTGAAAATCGCAGAAATTTTTTTTTCAGAAACTCCGGGGTGCCTGGAGGTCGCGGTGCACCACGCGACAGTTGTATTCCAAAACTGAGTCACTCAGATCACACGAGTACCAAGGCATCCTTGAAACTCATTCAAATGCACGTGCTTCTACCTGTTTCCTTGACTGTTTCCCACTCATTCCTTTTGGTTTAGGGAACATGTCAAAATCCCATGCCCAGAGAATTTCAACTAGAGTTCGCGGAAATGCTCAGTGGACACCACAGGTAGGGTAAGGATCAGCATTTCCACAATACTCAGTGAATTTTTTTTTTCAGAGATGGATTTTTAGCCCAAATCAAGTTGAAGAAAAGTGGTTTCATGAAAATCGCAGAAAATTTTTTTTCAGAAACTCCGGGGTGCCTGGAGGTCGCGGTGCACCACGCGACAGTTGTATTCCAAAACTGAGTCACTCAGATCACACGAGTACCAAGGCATCCTTGAAACTCATTCAAATGCAAGTGCTTCTATCTGTTTCCTTGATTGTTTCCCACTCATTCCTTTTGGTTTGGGGAACATGTCAAAATCCAATGCCCAGAGAACTTCAACTAGAGTTCGCGGAAATGCTCAGTGGACACCCCAGGTAGGGTAAAGATCAGCATTTCCACACTACTCAGAGAATTTTTAATTTCAGGGATGGATTTTTAGCCCAAATCAAGTTGAAGAAAAGTGGTTTCGTGAAAATCGCAAAAAAAAATTTTTCAGAAACTCCGGGGTGCCTGGAGGTCGCGGTGCACCACGCGACAGTTGTATTCCAAAACTGAGTCACTCAGATCACACGAGTACCAAGGCATCCTTGAAACTCATTCAAATGCAAGTGCTTCTATCTGTTTCCTTGATTGTTTCCCACTCATTCCTTTTGGTTTGGGGAACATGTCAAAATCCCATGCCCAGAGAACTTCAACTAGAGTTCGCGGAAATGCTCAGTGGACACCACAGGTAGGGTAAGGATCAGCATTTCCACAATTCTAAGAGAATTTTTATATTCAGAGATGGATTTTTAGCCCAAATCAAGTTGAAGAAAAGTGGTTTCGTGAAAATCGCAGAAAATTTTTTTTCAGAAACTCCGGGGTGCCTGGAGGTCGCGGTGCACCACGCGACAGTTGTATTCCAAAACTGAGTCACTCAGATCACACGAGTACCAAGGCATCCTTGAAACTCATTCAAATGCAAGTGCTTCTATCTGTTTCCTTGATTGTTTCCCACTCATTCCTTTTGGTTTGGGGAACATGTCAAAATCCCATGCCTTGAGAACTTCAACTAGAGTTCGCGGAAATGCTCAGTGGACACCCCAGGTAGGGTAAGGATCAGCATTTCCACACTACTCAGAGAATTTTTATTTTCAGGGATGGATTTTTAGCCCAAATCAAGTTGAAGAAAAGTGGTTTCGTGAAAATCGCAGAAAATCTTTTTTCAGAAACTCCGGGGTGCCTGGAGGTCGCGGTGCACCACGCGACAGTTGTATTCCAAAACTGAGTCACTCAGATCACACGAGTTCCAAGGCATCCTTGAAACTCATTCAAATGCAAGTGCTTCTATCTGTTTCCTTGATTGTTTCCCACTCATTCCTTTTGGTTTGGGGAACATGTCAAAATCCCATGCCCAGAGAACTTCAACTAGAGTTCGCGGAAATGCTCAGTGGACACCCCAGGTAGGGTAAGGATCAGCATTTCCACACTACTCAGAGAATTTTTAATTTCAGGGATGGATTTTTAGCCCAAATCAAGTTGAAGAAAAGTGGTTTCGTGAAAATCGCAGAAATTTTTTTTTCAGAAACTCCGGGGTGCCTGGAGGTCGCGGTGCACCACGCGACAGTTGTATTCCAAAACTGAGTCACTCAGATCACACGAATACCCAAGCATGCTTGAAACTCATAAAAATGCAAGTGCTTCTATCTGTTGTCTTGATTGTTTCCCACTCATTCCTTTTGGTTTGGGTAACAAGTCAAAATCCCATGCCCAGAGAACTTCAGATAGAGTTCGCGGAAATACTCAGTGGACAACCGAGGCAGAGTAAGGATCAGCATTTCCACACTACTCAGAGAATTTTTATTTTCAGGGATGGATTTTTAGCCCAATTCAAGTTGAAGAAAAGTGGTATCGTGAAAATCGCAGAAAATTTTTTTTCAGAAACTCCTGGTTGGCTGGATGTCGCGGTGTACCACGCGACAGTTGTATTCCAAAACTGAGTCACTCAGATCACACGATTACCAAGGCATCCTTGAAACTCATTCAAATGCAAGTGCTTCTATCTGTTTCCTTGATTGTTTCCAACTTATTCCTTTTGGTTTGGGGAACATGTCAAAATCCCATGCCCAGAGAACTTCAACTAGAGTTCGCGGAAATGCTCAGTGGACACCCCAGGTAGGGTAAGGATCAGCATTTCCACACTACTCAGAGAATTTTTATTTTCAGGGATGGATTTTTAGCCCAAATCAAGTTGAAGAAAAGTGGTTTCGTGAAATTCGCAGAAAATTTTTTTTTCAGAAACTCCGGGGTGCCAGGTGGTTGAGGTGCACCACGCGACAGCTGTATTCCAAAACTGAGTCACTCAGATCACACGAGTACCAAGGCATCCTTGAAACTCATTCAAATGCAAGTGCTTCTATCGGTTTTCTTAATTGTTTCCCACTCATTCCTTTTGGTTTGGGGAACATGTCAAAATCCCATGCCCAGAGAACTTCAACTAGAGTTCGCGGAAATGCTCAGTGGACACCCCAGGTAGGGTAAGGATCAGCATTTCCACACTACTCAGAGAATTTTTATTTTCAGGGATGGATTTTTAGCCCAAATCAAGTTGAAGAAAAGTGGTTTCGTGAAAATCGCAGAAAATTTTTTTTCAGAAACTCCGGGGTGCCTGGAGGCGCACCGTGTTGCACCGCGAGGTGCACCACGCGACAGTTGTATTCCAAAACTGAGTCACTCAGATCACACGAATACCCAAGCATGCTTAAAACTCATTCAAATGCAAGAGCTTCTATCTGTTGTCTTGATTGTTTCCCACTCATTCCTTTTGGTTTGAGGAACATGTCAAAATCCCATGCCCAGAGAACTTCAGATAGAGTTCGCGGAAATGCTCAGTGGACAACCTAGGCAGGGTAAGGATCAGCATTTCCACACTACTCAGAGAATTTTTAATTTCAGGGATGGATTTTTAGCCCAATTCAAGTTGAAGAAAAGTGGTTTCGTGAAAATCGCAGAAATTTTTTTTTCAGAAACTCCGGGGTGCCTGGAGGTCGCGGTGCACCACGCGACAGTTGTATTCCAAAACTGAGTCACTCAGATCACACGAGTACCAAGGCATCCTTGAAACTCATTCAAATGCACGTGCTTCTACCTGTTTCCTTGACTGTTTCCCACTCATTCCTTTTGGTTTAGGGAACATGTCAAAATCCCATGCCCAGAGAATTTCAACTAGAGTTCGCGGAAATGCTCAGTGGACACCACAGGTAGGGTAAGGATCAGCATTTCCACAATACTCAGTGAATTTTTTTTTTCAGAGATGGATTTTTAGCCCAAATCAAGTTGAAGAAAAGTGGTTTCATGAAAATCGCAGAAAATTTTTTTTCAGAAACTCCGGGGTGCCTGGAGGTCGCGGTGCACCACGCGACAGTTGTATTCCAAAACTGAGTCACTCAGATCACACGAGTACCAAGGCATCCTTGAAACTCATTCAAATGCAAGTGCTTCTATCTGTTTCCTTGATTGTTTCCCACTCATTCCTTTTGGTTTGGGGAACATGTCAAAATCCAATGCCCAGAGAACTTCAACTAGAGTTCGCGGAAATGCTCAGTGGACACCCCAGGTAGGGTAAAGATCAGCATTTCCACACTACTCAGAGAATTTTTAATTTCAGGGATGGATTTTTAGCCCAAATCAAGTTGAAGAAAAGTGGTTTCGTGAAAATCGCAAAAAAATTTTTTTCAGAAACTCCGGGGTGCCTGGAGGTCGCGGTGCACCACGCGACAGTTGTATTCCAAAACTGAGTCACTCAGATCACACGAGTACCAAGGCATCCTTGAAACTCATTCAAATGCAAGTGCTTCTATCTGTTTCCTTGATTGTTTCCCACTCATTCCTTTTGGTTTGGGGAACATGTCAAAATCCCATGCCCAGAGAACTTCAACTAGAGTTCGCGGAAATGCTCAGTGGACACCCCAGGTAGGGTAAGGATCAGCATTTCCACACTACTCAGAGAATTTTTATTTTCAGGGATGGATTTTTAGCCCAAATCAAGTTGAAGAAAAGTGGTTTCGTGAAAATCGCAGAAAATTTTTTTTCAGAAACTCCGGGGTGCCTGGAGGTCGCGGTGCACCACGCGACAGTTGTATTCCAAAACTGAGTCACTCAGATCACACAAGTACCAAGGCATCCTTGAAACTCATTCAAATGCAAGTGCATCTATCTGTTTCCTTGATTGTTTCCCACTCATTCCTTTTGGTTTGGGGAACATGTCAAAATCCCATGCCCAGAGAACTTCAACTAGAGTTCGCGGAAATGCTCAGTGGACACCCCAGGTAGGGTAAGGATCAGCATTTCCACACTACTCAGAGAATTTTTATTTTCAGGGATGGATTTTTAGCCCAAATCAAGTTGAAGAAAAGTGGTTTCGTGAAATTCGCAGAAAATTTTTTTTTCAGAAACTCCGGGGTGCCAGGTGGTTGAGGTGCACCACGCGACAGCTGTATTCCAAAACTGAGTCACTCAGATCACACGAGTACCAAGGCATCCTTGAAACTCATTCAAATGCAAGTGCTTCTATCGGTTTTCTTAATTGTTTCCCACTCATTCCTTTTGGTTTGGGGAACATGTCAAAATCCCATGCCCAGAGAACTTCAACTAGAGTTCGCGGAAATGCTCAGTGGACACCCCAGGTAGGGTAAGGATCAGCATTTCCACACTACTCAGAGAATTTTTATTTTCAGGGATGGATTTTTAGCCCAAATCAAGTTGAAGAAAAGTGGTTTCGTGAAAATCGCAGAAAATTTTTTTTCAGAAACTCCGGGGTGCCTGGAGGCGCACCGTGTTGCACCGCGAGGTGCACCACGCGACAGTTGTATTCCAAAACTGAGTCACTCAGATCACACGAATACCCAAGCATGCTTAAAACTCATTCAAATGCAAGAGCTTCTATCTGTTGTCTTGATTGTTTCCCACTCATTCCTTTTGGTTTGAGGAACATGTCAAAATCCCATGCCCAGAGAACTTCAGATAGAGTTCGCGGAAATGCTCAGTGGACAACCTAGGCAGGGTAAGGATCAGCATTTCCACACTACTCAGAGAATTTTTAATTTCAGGGATGGATTTTTAGCCCAATTCAAGTTGAAGAAAAGTGGTTTCGTGAAAATCGCAGAAATTTTTTTTTCAGAAACTCCGGGGTGCCTGGAGGTCGCGGTGCACCACGCGACAGTTGTATTCCAAAACTGAGTCACTCAGATCACACGAGTACCAAGGCATCCTTGAAACTCATTCAAATGCACGTGCTTCTACCTGTTTCCTTGACTGTTTCCCACTCATTCCTTTTGGTTTAGGGAACATGTCAAAATCCCATGCCCAGAGAATTTCAACTAGAGTTCGCGGAAATGCTCAGTGGACACCACAGGTAGGGTAAGGATCAGCATTTCCACAATACTCAGTGAATTTTTTTTTTCAGAGATGGATTTTTAGCCCAAATCAAGTTGAAGAAAAGTGGTTTCATGAAAATCGCAGAAAATTTTTTTTCAGAAACTCCGGGGTGCCTGGAGGTCGCGGTGCACCACGCGACAGTTGTATTCCAAAACTGAGTCACTCAGATCACACGAGTACCAAGGCATCCTTGAAACTCATTCAAATGCAAGTGCTTCTATCTGTTTCCTTGATTGTTTCCCACTCATTCCTTTTGGTTTGGGGAACATGTCAAAATCCAATGCCCAGAGAACTTCAACTAGAGTTCGCGGAAATGCTCAGTGGACACCCCAGGTAGGGTAAAGATCAGCATTTCCACACTACTCAGAGAATTTTTAATTTCAGGGATGGATTTTTAGCCCAAATCAAGTTGAAGAAAAGTGGTTTCGTGAAAATCGCAAAAAAATTTTTTTCAGAAACTCCGGGGTGCCTGGAGGTCGCGGTGCACCACGCGACAGTTGTATTCCAAAACTGAGTCACTCAGATCACACGAGTACCAAGGCATCCTTGAAACTCATTCAAATGCAAGTGCTTCTATCTGTTTCCTTGATTGTTTCCCACTCATTCCTTTTGGTTTGGGGAACATGTCAAAATCCCATGCCCAGAGAACTTCAACTAGAGTTCGCGGAAATGCTCAGTGGACACCCCAGGTAGGGTAAGGATCAGCATTTCCACACTACTCAGAGAATTTTTATTTTCAGGGATGGATTTTTAGCCCAAATCAAGTTGAAGAAAAGTGGTTTCGTGAAAATCGCAGAAAATTTTTTTTCAGAAACTCCGGGGTGCCTGGAGGTCGCGGTGCACCACGCGACAGTTGTATTCCAAAACTGAGTCACTCAGATCACACAAGTACCAAGGCATCCTTGAAACTCATTCAAATGCAAGTGCATCTATCTGTTTCCTTGATTGTTTCCCACTCATTCCTTTTGGTTTGGGGAACATGTCAAAATCCCATGCCCAGAGAACTTCAACTAGAGTTCGCGGAAATGCTCAGTGGACACCCCAGGTAGGGTAAGGATCAGCATTTCCACACTACTCAGAGAATTTTTATTTTCAGGGATGGATTTTTAGCCCAAATCAAGTTGAAGAAAAGTGGTTTCGTGAAAATCGCAGAAAATTTTTTTTCAGAAACTCCGGGGTGCCTGGAGGTCGCGGTGCCCCACGCGACAGTTGTATTCCAAAACTGAGTCACTCAGATCACACAAGTACCAAGGCATCCTTGAAACTCATTCAAATGCAAGTGCATCTATCTGTTTCCTTGATTGTTTCCCACTCATTCCTTTTGGTTTGGGTAACAAGTCAAAATCCCATGCCCAGAAAACTTCAGATAGAGTTCGCGGAAATACTCAGTGGACAACCGAGGCAGGGTAAGGATCAGCATTTCAACACTACTCAGAGAATTTTTATTTTCAGGGATGGATTTTTAGCCCAAATCAAGTTGAAGAAAAGTGGTTTCGTGAAAATCGCAGAAAATTTTTTTTCAGAAACTCCGGGGTGCCTGGTGGTTGAGGTGCACCACGCGACAGCTGTATTCCAAAACTGAGTCACTCAGATCACACGAGTACCAAGGCATCCTTGAAACTCATTCAAATGCAAGTGCTTCTATCGGTTTTCTTAATTGTTTCCCACTCATTCCTTTTGGTTTGGGGAACATGTCAAAATCCCATGCCCAGAGAACTTCAACTAGAGTTCGCGGAAATGCTCAGTGGACACCCCAGGTAGGGTAAGGATCAGCATTTCCACACTACTCAGAGAATTTTTATTTTCAGGGATGGATTTTTAGCCCAAATCAAGTTGAAGAAAAGTGGTTTTTGTGAAAATCGCAGACAATTTTTTTTCAGAAACTCCGGGGTGCCTGGAGGTCGCGGTGCACCACGCGACAGTTGTATTCCAAAACTGAGTCACTCACATCACACGAGTACCAAGGCATCCTTGAAACTCATTCAAATGCAAGTGCTTCTATCTGTTTCCTTGATTGTTTCCCACTCATTCCTTTTGGTTTGGGGAACATGTCAAAATCCCATGCCCAGAGAACTTCAACTAGAGTTCGCGGAAATGCTCAGTGGACACCCCAGGTAGGGTAAGGATCAGCATTTCCACACTACTCAGAGAATTTTTATTTTCAGGGATGGATTTTTAGCCCAAATCATGTTGAAGAAAAGTGGTTTTTGTGAAAATCGCAGACAATTTTTTTTTTAGAAACTCCGGGGTGCCTGGATGTCGCGGTGTACCACGTGACAGTTGTATTAAAAAACTGAGTCACTCAGATCACACGAATACCCAAGCATGCTTGAAACTCATTCAAATGCAAGAGCTTCTATCTGTTGTCTTGATTTTTTTCCACTCATTCCTTTTGGTTTGGGGAACATGTCAAAATCCCATGCCCAGAGAACTTCAAATAGAGTTCGCGGAAATGCTCAGTGGACCCCCCAGGTAGGGTAAGGATCAGCATTTCCACACCACTCAGAGAATTTTTATTTTGAGGGATGGATTTTTAGCCCAATTCAAGTTGAAGAAAATTGGTTTCGTGAAAATCGCAGAAAATTTTTTTTCAGAAACTCCGGGGTGCCTGGATGTCGCGGTGCACCACGTGACAGTTGTATTCCAAAACTGAGTGACTCAGATAACACGAGTACCCAAGCATGCTTGAAACTCATTCAAATGAAAGTGCTTCTATCTGTTTCCTTGATTGTTTCCCACTCATTCCTTTTGGTTTGGGGAACATGTCAAAATCCCATGCCCAGAGAACTTCAGATAGAGTTCGCGGAAATGCTCAGTGGACAACCGAGGCAGGGTAAGGATCAGCATTTCCACACTACTCAGAGAATTTTTATTTTCAGGGATGGGTTTTTAGCCCAATTCAAGTTGAAGAAAAGTGGTTTAGTGAAAATCGAAGAAAATTTTTTTTCAGAAACTCCGGGGTGCCTGGAGGTCGCGGTGCACCACGCGACAGTTGTATTCCAAAACTGAGTCACTCAGATCACACGGATACCCAAGCATGCTTGAAACTCATACAAATGCACGTGCTTCTATCTGTTGTCTTGATTGTTTCCCACTCATTCCTTTTGGTTTGGGGAACATGTCAAAATCCCATGCCCAGAGAACTTCAACTAGAGTTCGCGGAACTGCTCAGTGGACACCCCAGGTAGGGTAAGGATCAGCATTTCCACACTTCTCAGAGAATTTTTATTTTCAGGGATGGATTTTTAGCCCAATTCAAGTTGAAGAAAAGTGGTTTCGGGAATATCGCAGAAAATCTTTTTTCAGAAACTCCAGGGTGCCTGGATGTCACGATGCACCACGCGACAGTTGTATTCCAAAACTGAGTCACTCAGATCACACGAGTACCAAAGCATGCTTGAAACTCTTTGAAATGCAAGTGCTTCTATCGTTGTCTTGATTGTTTCCCACTCATTCCTTTTCGTTTCGGGAAGATTTCAAAATCCCATTGTTACGTCCCAGTGTGTGTTCTGGGTGTGTTTTTTCTGTTATGTCCACACTGTTGACCCTTGATTGTTCTCCCTTCCCCATTGGCCAACCATCACACCACTCTTTCAATATGATGTCATCATCAAACAGCCCTCAGCCAATCAGAACACATCTTATTCACTATATAACATGGAGGCTTTCAGAAAGAAGAGGCCTTTCGTTTGACTTTGGTCCCGTTCGGTTTTGGTTTTCGCTTCGCTTCGCTTCGCTTCTTGTTATTGCTTCGGCTTCGTTTGTTGGTTTGTTTTGCTTTGTGTGTGTGTATTTTCGTATAGCTTCGGCTTTGTTGTTTTGTTGGTTTTACATTAGTTTCTTTGTACTTTCGTTTGTTTGTGTGTTCATCCTTGTTTTGTCATTACCTTGCCCCAGTGTTACATGTTCAACGTTTGTGTTCTTTTTGTACCCTGCTCCTATTTATTACTCTTGTTTTCCCTTATTTGTCTTCCTGGTTCACTTGTGTTTTTGTGTGAACTTTTGTATATAAGGTTAGTTTAGGTTGTTGGGTACACTCACACAGTTGATTTTGTATTAGTACACTAGTTTAGTATGGGTGAGTGCCGTTTGTCTTGTATGGTTTTGGGTAGTCAGTGCAGGTTAGCTAGGGTGTTGAAGACGCCGAAGACCATGTGTTTCGGGGTTTCTTTTGTAGTCAGATTAGCTTTCCCTCACTGTCCTAGCCAGCTCCATTTTTGTTTGTTATTTTCTTTCCTTTGGCACCACTCTAGTTCCTTACCCTTATCACGCTTCCTAGGCCCTCACCAAACCCCCCCCCCTGCTTCCAAAAGAATTATCCTAAATGTTACACCCCTTTTCCCCTAGACACTTGGGGTCGTAACATTATTGGGGGCTCGTCCGGGATATCAAATTCCCGTCCTAAGGATTTTTTTTGTGTTACAGAATTTTGGTGCTGGTGCAGGATTTTGATTTGTGGATTGTGTTTTGGCAAGGTACTGTAATTATGGCTACTTTTGATTTGCGAAAGTTTGTGGAGGAAACTTCCTTTGAGCAGCTGGATAAGTGTAGGAAGGATGAATTGCGCCAAATTGCTGATCACTTCCAGATTCAGGTTTCGACGCAAGCTCTTAAAAGGGACATCAAGAGAGCTGTGGTGGATAGTTTAGTGGAGTTAGAGGTCATTGCATCAGCGAGCAAGGATGCCGGTTCTCCTGGGGCTGGTGCTAAACCTGCTATGGTGGTGGAAGAACAGGACGAGGTGCAGGGGGTGGCTGAAGACTTAGCGGAGGCTGAGGTCAAGGCCACCTTGCCTCCCTTTGAACCGTTCTCTCCGGTCTCCACCGGGTCAAAAAGCGATACTCGCCTGAAAGTTCGTTTGGCCCGCTTGCACATGGAGGCGCAGGAAAAAGCCCAAGTACGCCAGGCAGAATTTGACTTGCGCCTTGCAATTCGTAAGATGGAGATCGAGGCGGAGAAAGAGGTTAAGCTCCGACAGCTTGAGCTAGAAGCACGAAAAAATGCTCCTGCTGTGCAGCCGACCCACTCCGAGGCCTCTAGTGTGTCTCCTTTGCAAGATCCACTCTCTACCACCTTCGATGTAAGTAAGCACATTGCTTTAGTTCCTCTGTTTAGGGAGACGGAAGTTGATTCATACTTTGGTGCATTCGAGCGAATTGCCACATCACTTCGTTGGCCTAAGGAGGTTTGGTCTCTGCTTTTGCAGTGTAGATTAGTGGGCAAAGCTCAGGAAGTTTGTTCTACACTTTCTTTAGAAGAAAGTTTGAATTACAATACTGTGAAAGCTGCTATCTTACGGGCTTACGAATTAGTTCCTGAGGCTTATAGACAACGCTTCCGAAATCATCGTAAAGTGTCAGACCAGACATTTGTTGAATTTGCTAGAGAGAAGGGCACTCTCTTTGATAAATGGGTTGTAGCCAGTAAAGTGAGTGACTTTAACTCATTGCGTGAGTTAATGCTCTTAGAGGAATTTAAGAACTGTTTGCCTGAACGCATTGTTGTGTATTTGAATGAGCAAAAAGTAACTACTTTAGCGCAAGCCGCTGTTTTGGCAGATGAGTTCGTGCTCACTCACAAGAACGTTTTCACGTCTGCACGTGTGGAGAAGACTTTCTCTACTCCAAGTTCCCAGTCTCAGTCTCTCCAAGTAAAAACTAGTTCCTCACGTCCTAAAGAGGAGCGTGAATGTTTTTATTGTCACAAGAGAGGTCATATAATTGCAGATTGTTTGGCACTAAAACGTAAGCAGCAGCAACAGCAACATCCTAAGAGTGCTAGGTTTGTTAAGACTGTTTCCCGCTCTGCTATTCCTTTGTCTAGTGAAAACAGTCTCCCTGACCCTAGTTATGAACCATTTATTATGGAAGGATTCGTTTCGCTAACAGGTAAACCAGAAGACCAGAAAACAATTCAAATATTAAGAGATACTGGAGCAGCCCAGTCATTTATTGTTGTGGATGCACTGCCCTTGTCTGATAAGTCTTTCTGTGGTTCAAGTGTATTAGTTCAAGGCATCGAAATGGGTTTTATGAAAGTGCCTTTACACTGTGTACATCTACAATGTGGTTTAGTTACTGGATTTGTTAGAGTTGGGGTACGTCCTTCGCTACCCGTTAAAGGGGTAAGCTTTATTCTTGGAAATGACCTGGCTGGGGGTAGAGTATAGCATATTGTTTGATTGGTTTTGTCCAAACATTAGATGTTTGTTTTTATGGGTGGGGGTGTTACGTCCCAGTGTGTGTTCTGTGTGTGTTTTTTCTGTTATGTCCACACTGTTGACCCTTGATTGTTCTCCCTTCCCCATTGGCCAACCATCACACCACTGTTTCAATATGATGTCATCATCAAACAGCCCTCAGCCAATCAGAACACATCTTATTCACTATATATCATGGAGGCTTTCAGAAAGAAGAGGCCTTTCGTTTGACTTCGGTCCCGTTCGGTTTTGGTTTTCACTTCGCTTCGCTTCTTGTTATTGCTTCGGCTTCGTTTGTTGGTTTGTTTTGCTTTGTGTGTGTGTATTTTCGTATAGCTTCGGCTTTGTTGTTTTGTTGGTTTTACATTAGTTTCTTTGTACTTTCGTTTGTTTGTGTGTTCATCCTTGTTTTGTCATTACCTTGCCCCAGTGTTACATGTTCAACGTTTGTGTTCTTTTTGTATCCTGCTCCTATTTATTACTCTTGTTTTCCCTTATTTGTCTTCCTGGTTCACTTGTGTTTTTGTGTGAACTTTTGTATATAAGGTTAGTTTAGGTTGTTGGGTACACTCACACACTTAATTGATTTTGTATTAGTACACTAGTTTAGTACGGGTGAGTGCCGTTTGTCTTGTATGGATTTGGGTAGTCAGTGCAGGTTAGCTAGGGTGTTGAAGACGCCGAAGACCGTGTGTTTCGGGGTTTCTTTTGTAGTCAGATTAGCTTTCCCTCACTGTCCTAGCCAGCTCCATTTTTGTTTGTTATTTTCTTTCCTTTGGCACCACTCCAGTTCCTTACCCTTATCACGCTTCCTAGTCCCTCACCAAAACCCCCCCTGCTTCCAAAAGAATTATCCTAAATGTTACACCCCTTTTCCCCTAGACACTTGGGGTCGTAACACCCATGCACAGAGAACTTCAACTACAGTTCGCGGAAATATTCAGTGGACACCCCAGGTAGGGTAAGGATCAGCATTGCCACACTACTCAGAGAATTTTTATTTTCAGGGATAGATTTTTAGTCCAATTCAAGTTGAAGAAAAGTGGTTTCGTGAATATCGCAGAAATTTTTTTTTCAGAAACTCCGGGGTGCCTGGATGTCGCGGTGCACCGTGCGACAGTTGTATTCCAAATCTGAGTCACTCAGATCACACGAGTACCCAAGCTTGCTTGAAACTCATTCAAATGCAAGTGCTTCTTTCCGTGGTCTTGATTGTTTCCCACTCATTCCATTTGGTTTGAGGAACATGTGAAAATCCCATGCCCAGATAACTTCAGATAGAGTTCGTAGAAATGCTCAGTGGACACCCCAGGTAGGGTAAGGATCAGCATTTCCACACTACTCTGAGAATTTTTATTTTCAGGGATGGATTTTTTAGCCCAATTCAAGTTGAAGAAAAGTGGTTTCGTGAAAATCGCAGAAATTTTTTTCAGAAACTCCGGGGTGCCTGGATGTCGCGGTGCACCGTGCGACAGTTGTATTCCAAAACTGAGTCACTCAGATCACACGAGTACCCAAGCATGCTTGAAACTCAATCAAATGCAAGTGCTTCTATCTGTTGTCTTGATTGTTTCCCACTCATTCCATTTGGTTTGGGGAACATATCAAAATCCCATGCCCAGAGAATTTCAACTAGAGTTCGCGTAAATGCTCAGTGGACACCCCAGGTAGGGTAAGGATAAGCATTTCCACACTACTCAGAGAATTTTTATTTTCAGGATTGGATTTTTAGCCCAATTCAAGTTGAAGAAAAGTGGTTTCGTGAAAATCGCAGAAAATATTTTTTCAGAACCTCCGGGGTGCCTGGATGTCGCGGTGCACCACGCGACAGTTGTATTCCAAAACTGAGTCACTCAGATCACATAAGTACCCAAGCATGCTTTAAACTCTTTCAAATGCAAGTGCTTCTATCTGGTGTCTTGATTGTTTCCCACTCATTCCTTTTGGTTTGGGGAACATGTCAAAATCCCATGCCCAGAGAACTTCAACTAGAGTTCGCGTAAATGCTCAGTGGACACCCCAGGTAGGGTAAGCATCAGCATTTCCACACTACTCAGATAATTTTTATTTTCAGGGATGGATTTTTAGCCCAATTCAAATTGAAGAAAAGTGGTTTCGTGAAAATCGCAGAAAATATTTTTTCAGAACCTCCGGGGTGCCTGGATGTCGCGGTGCACCACGCGACAGTTGTATTCCAAAACTGAGTCACTCAGATCACATAAGTACCCAAGCATGCTTGAAACTCTTTCAAATGCAAGTGCTTCTATCTGGTGTCTTGATTGTTTCCCACTCATTCCTTTTGGTTTGGGGAACATGTCAAAATCCCATGCCCAGAGAACTTCAACTAGAGTTCGCGTAAATGCTCAGTGGACACCCCAGGTAGGGTAAGCATCAGCATTTCCACACTACTCAGATAATTTTTATTTTCAGGGATGGATTTTTAGCCCAATTCAAATTGAAGAAAAGTGGTTTCGTGAAAATCGCAGAAAATCTTTTTTCAGAAACTCCGGGGTGCCTGGATGTCGCGGTGCACAACGCGACAGTTGTATTCCAAAACTGAGTCACTCAGATCACACGAGTACCCAAGCTTGCTTGAAACTCATTCAAATGCAAGTGCTTCTTTCCGTGGTCTTGATTGTTTCCCACTCATTCCTTTTGGTTTGGGGAACATCTCAATATCCTATGTCCAGAGAACTTCAGATAGAGTTTGCGTAAATGCTCAGTGGACACCCTAGGTAAGGTAAGGATCAGCATTTCCACACTACTTACAGAATTTTAAATCTCAGATTTGGATTTTCTTGCCCAAGTCAGGTTTCGTGATTCTTGGTGAAATCTTTTTTTTCCGAAACTCCAGGGGGCCTGGATGTCACAGTTGGATTTTGGGGACCAATTCAGGTTTAGGATGAGTGGTTTCTTGAGCCTATGGAGTTGGTCGGATCAAATGAGTAACCTAGCATTATTGAATTTAATTCAAATTCCAGTGCTTCTATCAGTGGTCTTGATTGTTTCCCAGTCTGGGTCCTAATGCCCCAGTACAGTGACGGGGACACTGTACTGTAAAAAGACGCCGTCCTTTGGATGAGACATAAAACCGAGTTCCTGACTCTCTGTGGTTATTTAAAAAAAGTTTCTCAGAAGAGTAAGGGTGTTATCTCGGCATCCCGGCCAAATTTCTTATTGGCCTTTACCGGTATTGGCCTCCTGATAATCCTTGGAGATGAACTGGCTTCTTCACTCTTCTCTCCTCCCCACTGGTATGTGGGGAGCGGACTGGCACATCATCTGGTGGTGGTGGAGGAGAGTCCTCATACTTATAAAGCGCTTTAAATAGTGTCCAGAAAAGATCTATATAAGTATAAGGAATTATTATTAATATTATTGGCTAGTATTAGGATAGGGTTACAAGAACCATGACAGATTGACTGCCATTACTCTTCTAGTCAAACTTTAATTGACACAATTAAAAGTGTTTACCCATTAGAACTTATTTTCTTACAACTTTTGATTAGACTCATTTTTTACTATAACTGAATAACTGAACTATGCAATATGCAATGCAAGCAGCCAAAAGTCTCCAAAAATAGTTGGAGATAGGAGCAAATTATCACTCATCCAAAAGCTGTGCCCCAAACTCCAGTGCTGAGCATAACAAGTGCCTATGTAGAATGGGAAAGCTAACCCTAACCCTAGGTGGGATTTCAACTGAGCAGTCGCAGAATCTGTCTCTAAGGCCTTCCAGTCATCAGGTTTTGAAATGATCCCCAAAACCAAAAGATATGAGTCTGAAACAATCAAACCCATTGATAAAAGCGCATGGAAAGTTTTCTTCAATAATCTATAATTTTAAGTTTTATACCAAAGCACTTGCTTATTAAAATCAGAGATCCTGATTGATTTGACTATTTGCCTTATTTGAAATGGAAAAAGACAAATTTACTGGAGGGTGCTCTGTTTTATCACAGACACACCGACTCAATATTGTGTTAATATTGCTCATATAGAAATAATAACATGGGTAATGCTACCCCAATTAAACAAGGTGCTTGTCATGTAAATCCTATCAAACTAGAAGTATTAGTTCAAACAAGCAATAGTCCGTGGGGTTCGCCTTGTTTATTGGTACCAAAAGCTGAAAGGACATTACGGTTCTGTACAGATTACAGCCAACATTAGCAACGCAGCTCCCTACTTGAACCTCTTTCAGTCATTTTGAATGTAACCAAGTATGAGGATGTTACATCCCCCTGTGTTACATGGAACAGACAGCTTTGCTTCGGGGTGGGGGTTACCTGCCCTCTTCTTCACAGTTAGTCACACTTTAACATATGGCAGTCAGCAATCAAATGACCCATTTTACAAGAACACATATGTTTCCCTTAAGGGTATATACTGTAGTTTGAAAACGTGAACAAAGACTACATTCCCAATGTGCCACAAGCGTGAATCACATGAAGTCATATCCACAGATCTGCTGAACCAATAGTGTGCTTTACTGAGAAGGAGGCAAACATCATCAAAAAGAAAGCCTAGAACAGAGAGACCGTTTTAAAATCCTTCTTAAAAAAACAGCCTGTTAAACCGGAAGCTTCAAAGGCTTAACACTAAGCCTAATCTAAAAAGTGAAAAGACATTTCAATATTTTGTATTTGCCTGCAAGACTAGAGCCTGAAAACCAGACACTTTCAACACACCGAAGTCCTTCCTTTTTTCACTGTTGGCTCCCCATCTACTCCCCTCACATGAGCCCTGTTTTGTTTTTGCTTTGACATGAGGCTACCCTTCAGTATGGAAAAAACCTTCACCCCCACAAGATTCTGAGAAACATTCTTAACTCTCTTTTTGTGCCTCTTTGCAAATGTGAAACTCCAACTGCATTACGATGTTTCTTAGCTCTGTGAAGATGGCCCTCCTACAAACAACTCAATGAAGCCCATCATGTGTCAGTGCTCCACTTGTGCCGTTCAAAGTAGTGCCTGTAGTGCTTTCATTTCCAACATAGAGTGCCTTCTTTTTTCATGTTGTGATGTCACTCAGCCCTTCCACAATGGTGACAGCAGTCATGTGACTCCCTGACAAAAGGCGGTGCCATCGCTACGCTCAGGTTGGGAGCGGCCAGCATCCTGATGTTTTCCAGACCAACCTGTACATTTGCACAGAACTCACTCGGAAAGCATATCTCAAAGGCCATCAATTTTAATAGAGAGGGACCCTCCCAAACTCAGTAAGACAATAAAGGACACCATTTAAGGATGTTTTTCCACTTATCCAGTGCTCTAACAGTGAGCTAAACATTCAGTGCTAGCTTCACAGTACTGAGATGCTCACCTGACACATGCTGTTTTGTTAGTTCCGGACAGCTTCTCCACACCTTTAAGGCAGCCTTTTTCCTGCTCAGTAATAATTCTTCGATGCCAAATAGCCTGCAAACAGCTGAGCCTTTCCCAAAGACTCCGCAGGCTTCTCTATGATCCTGTGCTTGGAGCTCAGCTTGCCCTTTGCCATGGATCCGAGTCTTCAGGGACCGCAGTATTATAGCTGTATCTTGCCAATGAATGCAGTGCTAACTCTTTACTTTCAACGTCACAAACTTCAACAAATGGGGAGCTAACAAGTATGGTGGGTTATAGTTTTTGCTTTTTGTTAAGGGTGGCAACTTCTTAAGCGTTTGTTTCTTACCAGCTTCCTTTGCACTAAATCTCAATCAAAAGGTGAACTTTTAGCTGTCCTTGGTCACTTAAAATACACTACAGACATCAGTCTTCAGGGGCACACTTTCACGTCTCTGCTTTTTGGCAAATAATATTAAATTGGTTCAAATAGGGAGCTCTGTCAGCATGTGTAGAGTGCAAAGGAACAAGAAAAAGTTTATTCCACCATTTCAGCTGAAGAGCCTTCTTCAGGCACAAGGAAGGTCTTCAGGTGTGAGTGAACCCGAAGAAGGTTCCACAGCCGAAATGTTGCATCTTTTCTTTTCAGCATAATAAAATTAGGTTTATGCTCCTTTTGTCTTTAACTTGATTAATCATTATATGCAGAAAGCCTTGCAGTGCTTTTAGCATTACCTGCACAATGCATTTTTGTAAGCTGCTACCCACCCTTACTACTGTTAAAGACATTTTAAAATATTTTTCATGAAAATGGCTTCTCATAGGAGAATTCATGTGGATGTTCAGAGGGCTCAAAGAATGACTAGTCTGGTGAGGGGAGTGCTGGTGCAGACAAAGCAGAAAAGTCCAGTGTTCCAGCTTGCTCTGCTGCTTCAGTGTCAAGAACTTGTTTTGAAGAGAGAACATCTCCCAGACTCACTTCAATAACTTTTTTCCTACTTAAACTAAGATAGGACTAGTAACTATGAATACTGTAATTATTTGCTCAGCAAAGAGCACTGTCACACCCTGTTCTTCTTACACTGGTGGCCCAGGGTTTTTGTGGTAACCTTACCACAAATACAAATAATGTGCAACTCAACATTATAAGGGTGTTATGCATCCTCAAAAAGGTTATTTCAAATTTAGAGGCAACCATCTGTATCGACTTCTTTCCCACCTGGGATATGAAGTTGCTGTCTTGAGGATTATGAGGACAAGTGCTGTCTGTACATGAGGTCTCCCTAGCGACTCCAAGAGGACCAACTAAAGAATGGAAGAGCTCTCATGTATCCCTCACGATACTGAACAGCCACACCTCTTACCAAATTTCTTGTTGGGGCCTAGTTTCAACTTGTCCTTGTAACAGGTGGGGATCAGTGGAGCTTACTCAGCCAGGGTGTACTCGAGTAGTTGCAAGAAAGCAACAGCAGCATCACTATTTCATCACTGAAAACAAAGTACAGTACACCCTAGGTTCAATGGACTAAAAAGGGGAAAAGCAGTACCCATAAAAATCACAAAAATCACATAACACAATTAGGAAAAAAATGTGAATGCAAAGATATATATTTCACCTTGAGCAAAATGTAGCCATTAAATCCAAAGTCCGTTAAACAGAGGGTTTACTGTACTCAAACAGAGTTCCAGATACATGTAAATGCATCATTAAGTGAGAACCAAATCAATTCTCTCAATTATGCTAGCTCTTCTGCACACCTGAACTCCGCATACATGGAAAAAAAGGGATTGAGTACCTAAAATTATACAGTCTGCATTCTGCCCAGTGGTACTACAAGGGATAAAGTCTTGAGTCATGTTAACACCTGGTGAGCCACAGCATACAATTGTCAGAAACACATTAAACAACCAGCAGTTTCAGTACAAATGAATGAGTCATGACTGTTTCTTAAAGAAACTACATTTTATTTTTTTCAGATCATGGATTTGGTGAATTACAAAAGCGAAAGAAGGTAGCGGATTGGCTCTGTGAGTCAGTGCCTTCCCTTTGTTTGGCATATCAGCTCTACCTGTCCCACTCAATGGGGTTTAGGAGGCAGGGCTTCATTGGCAAAGAGCAAGACAGCTGACCTTCGACTCAGCCAATCAGCAGCCTTGGTTTCAGCTGGGCCGAACCACCTGTTTCAGAAAGAGCTGCTCAAGCCTCGATCTGAGACAAGGGGGTAGGGAGCCACCTGTATATATATATATTACTGGACAGCAGAACAGCACGGGTGTATACAGGGAGCACCCAAACACAGCTACAAATAATTTGATATACAGGCTAGCAAAAAACATCTGAAAAATGTACAATCTTCTTTTAATGTGCTTGATATGGAAGAATTAAAGCTTCATTCAAACTACCAAGGGTTACAAATTGAACAAATCCCCGAAGAAAAATTCTAAAGCACTTCAAATGATTCTTAGCCTGAAATCTCACTCCATGGCATTATTGTGTTTAGCAATCACTAGTAAAATAGTAAAGCCACTTGTACCATAATATAAACCAACAGAAAACTAAGCAGTGGGATTCCTGACGAACACACAGCTCTACTTTTCAAACAATCCTGCACCACAGTGACTTACCATGATTGAACAAGACTCGGATACCACCTCTCATCTACCCCAATGCAGGATTATTGTATAAACTGTTTCTTTGCTAATTTGACTATTGAATTAACTTAAATGCAAGAACCGTTAAGGAGATACCTGCAGCAAGCATAGATGAGGGTACACAGTGTGGCAACAGGCTACTTCTTCTCAGCCCTGCAGTGAGCACTGCACTCTGACTATGCAACTCTACAGACAGGTTTCACTTTCTAAAGGGCAACATTTATTGGCAAACCTTTCGGTTCAAAGCTCTTGCCACATTTCTCCCCCTAGACCAAGCCGAAAGGCTACATTGTGCATGTTGAACAGACATGCCCTGGCCAGAAAGCCTCTTTGGACCCAATTAGTTGTCATCTCCAGTCCTTGTTGGAAGCATGCTTTACAGATTGGACTTTAGCAACTTAAACACATACTAACCTGTAAACATTTAAGATATATTCTATTTTGCATTTCATCATTGTAATGTACTCAACAGGACCACATGAGCCAATCAATATAAATTACCATTAACTTATCAGGATCCAATTTAATGATCTGATCATTTTCCAGCCGTTTGCATACTGAAAAGTTCATTTTGAACATGCTCCTGCCAATTAAGAGGCAAAATGGAACTGCTCTTCCTGAAAGTACCCTTACCCTGTCATAGCCTTTACATTTCTAGAGTAGAAGCAATCAATTTTACAACCTCTTAGAAAAACATACATTTTCAATAAACAAGTACCAATCTGTTTAGCACTAGATTGTAACAAAGAATTTCGCTTTCGCTAGTGCTTGCTTGCTGTCTGAAAAGACTTTCAGGTCAAGGTCAACGTGGTCAAGCAACTTCCAAGAAAAGGACATATGTTTTATCTCTTGAATTGACTTTTATAACTTATTTAAAATTGCCTTAATGAATGCTTATTTTTGAAAACAACTGAATCACAAAGAATTGAAAGGATTCTAACAGATAAGCAAAAGATGAAAGCATTAAACAGGTGTAAATAAATCCATTAATTCTAAATAACATACCCGAACAACATGTTCAGGTATGTCAAGAAGTACTAACAGTTCAGAAGTCATTAGAGGTCTACCATGTTATCAAATTTAAGAACCCTGGTCTGAGTCCACATTAAAGCAAAACTTCCACCTACCTGCTAAAAATCAATTCTGAACCCAGTATTAGGTGGGATGATGGTTTTGTTTTTATTTATTTAGACCAATTCCCAATTAGTCAACAACAGATTAATCTGATTTCACCAACCCCAGCACAGCACAGTGCAGTAAGGTTTGGTCAGAAAGACACAATGACTAGGGAGAAAGCCTTGAGTTCACCCTCCCTCCCACCAGTTAAAAAAAAATATTTTTGGTCTGTTGCTCTCAACCTAACGGCTGAATAGGGAAGCAGAGTGGACACTTGAGCCTTCAGGCATAAAAAAAGAGGGAGATAAGTGTACACCTGTTCAATGCTCACAGAGCTGGGAGGCAATGACAGCTTCATTCACTTTTTAAAAAAAAACCACTGTAGTCACCCACAATCTGCACAGTCGTAAAAGCACAGCACACAGACGTATAGGAGTTGAAAAGGGAATTATCCGTTATTACATCTCAAACTAGAAAAAAGAAACATTAACGTGCATGTACACATTCAGAAAAGGAAAGGCCTCAGGTTCGAAAGCCAGTCCGGAAGAGGGCTGCTGCACAGTAAGGCCACGAGGACACAATCGGCTGTCAATGAGAAGAGAGGGCAGCGGTGCTGCAGTGTTCTTGCGATGCAAGGAAAAGACACAGCGGTAGCAGTAATGAGTGCAGGAGTGACGGGGAGAGAGGCAGGCCGAAGAAAGGGAGGAGGAGGGAGGGAGAAGGTTTTCAGAGCTGTTCTCAGGACAGGGGTGGCTGGATTTCAGGGCTGGGATTAGTATTGCTGTCCTGGGAACAAGCTGCCCCCCTGGGTGCCACCTCGATGATGCGCGGCTTGTCGATGATGCGGGCACTACGGTTACCCTTCTCCACGATGCCAATGATCCAGGCCTGATGGCCCTCGCCGTAGCGGGGAGACTTGATTTCAGCACAAAACCGTGCAGCTTGTTCCCGAGGCAGACAGATCAGCAGACCCCCTTAAAAAGAAAGAGACCACCAATAATTCTCACACTATCCACTGGTACGGCTTAATAATCAGACACATTCCTGAGAGAGGTAAGTTACTACACTCATCCTGCTCGCCTGCTGTGGTGCAATAATAATGCTATATTGTAAGGAAACTTGGCTAATAAAAATTGGCCAAATAAAATTAAATATGCTTGAGGACCCTGGAAGGCACAGTGGTACAAACAATTGGTATACTGCACAGTAGTTTAACAGTGTGTAGTGAGTACAGACCAACACACAATGTGCTGCATAACCAGCAAAGTGCACTTTGGGAGCAACGTACAGCTTCATCTGTCTTACCAGAGGTCTCTGCAGATGTGCCCTGCAATAACCCGAACAGGACGCCACAGGCCTTGCTGACAGCAGCCATCTTGGCAATGATGGGCAGGTTGTGGATGACAAAGGCCACCTCATTGTGTTGGCGCCTGGCCAGGTTCTGGGCGTGACCGAGGATACCGAACCCTGTGATGTCTGTAGCCGCGTGGGCGTTGAAGGTGTGCATGAGTCCTGCCGCTGAGGAGACAGAGATATAAACCGCTTTACTACATTGGCATCAAGTCATCAGTTTACAGCTGTATAAGTGCATCACTATACAGTTGCTCACTAGTGCCAGGCCAAGATATATTTGTGTGAAAAGCGTACCAGCAAGCTTGCTTTAGTGATACACTTGTTGGAGTTAAATCAAAATACAGTAGTTCAGGTTTGCAAGTATTCTAAAGTCAAGCTGACCTGTCCTGTTGAGCATAGCCATATTGAACATGGCCTCCTGGTATGCCATCTCCACCTCTTCTTTTGAAACCACAAGCTTGATCTTATTCCACTTGTCCGGCTGAGAGAGAGTAAAAAAGAAAGACATATGCCATTGAATAATTGAATTCTGCCTTCTCCTGCAAATCTGCTGCAGTGCTCTCAATTTTCTGCAGAGCCAAAAAAACCTCATTTCTGAAGGTGAAATTACACCGCCTTCCAGACATTACAGACTCAGAGGACAAAGGTGGTCTTTTATCACAGTCTTTAATATATTAGGCCCAGGCTTGTTTACATTTTCATTTATTGTTGAAGTGTTTTTGCATCTTTTAATTTATACATTTTTAAGGAATGTCAAAAAGTGAAAAACGATACCATTGTTGTATGACACACAAACCCAAAAGTACTACACACTCCAAGCTGATGCCTGCAGCCAGCCTTACCATGTCCAGCCACTGGTGGGCATTCACTGCCACCTGAGTCCCTAGGGGCTTGGTCAGCACCAGCACATCTCCCGGTACAGCATTGTCCGGCCTGAGGGGAGTCGGAGATTAACACACACACACACCACACCCTGATGCACACAAATACTATGCCAAGGCAGGGACAGAAGGGGGATTCTAATTACACAAAGCAGCAAAGAGGAAAATACGACTGACAAGCATGTCATCAAATAATTGTGTGGGACACTGAAAGGGTTCTCACATGATGAAGTCGTTGGGCTGACACACCACTGTAGCCACTCCCCCAATGATGATCCAGGGGTTTATCACCGTCTGCCCCCCTGTCACGGAGGTGCCTCCCTCCTCCGCCGCGTCCCGGAAACCTCGCACCATCAGGGGCATGACCCGCTCCCGCTCCTGAGAGAGAGAGTTTAGCACTGCACACACTGCCACACACTGGCGAAAAGGCATAACCACCCGCAGTGCACCGACAGCAGCACAAAGACAAGGGAGCATTATACACATACACGCCTTTCACCAACAGCTCCTCACATTTCCAGTGAGCGCCTGCACATGTTTAGCCTCACTGTCTAGTGCACTACCACCCACAGATGAAGATAACTGAAAAGGATTTACCACATCTTTCAGTATAACTATTGGACAATATACCTTGCATTCATTTTTAAAAAGTTAATTATTGAAATTATCCACCATCTGTTCAAACCACATACTAGTTTAAACTATTATTTTACTTAACAATTTGGCACATACAGACCCATCCATTCTGCTTGAAATCAGTAAAACCAGTAAAATCCCTAATACACCAGTACACCAGCCCAGTCAGTCCAGTTCACCAAATTTTCACCAAAAAGTCAGCCAAGTGGCTGATGTCATAACATGAGTGACTATGTCTAGATAGCAAACTGTTTTGAATGTGTCATTTTTAGTTTCTACTATGTGAATATAAAAATAAAACAAAAGGATTATTTTCTGTTTGTGCAATTCATAAGACAATATTCCTACAAAAAATGTTTGTTTACCAATTTTTTGCTCCAACAAGGTTAAAAAGAAGAGTGAAACATCTCTCCTCTGACTTGCGGGACACTGCGCTGCTGCTGCTGCTGCTGCTCCCCAACGGCAGCAGCAGGGAGATCAGTGACCACAGGGACACCTGCTCCAGCCCCGAGTCCAGCTCAGACAGCAGGCTGCTCGGCGCAGATGTCTCTGTGCTCTAGAAGTGAGAACTCACCTTCTCACTCATCCTCTGGCTAACGCTCAGGAGCATCAGCATGTTGTCGCACTCGGTGATCCCCATGGCGTACAGGTCACTCAGCACGTTGGCACAAGCGATCCGGCCCTGAGGAGCAACACAGCATAGTGTGTAGTGCAGCCAGCCACCCACAGGACACCCCCCACCGAGACGGGAGGGGCTGACAGAAAGAATCCCTCACCATCATGTAGGGATCCTCCACCAGGGGGTAAAAGAAGTCAGTGGTCTGCACCAGCGAGAGCCCCCCATGTCGCAATGGGGTCACCGAGCAGTCCATCCCGATCCCTGAAAAAACAAGTTGAGCCAATGAATTAAACTATCCACACAAAAGAAAGACTTCCAGTAAAGCATAATTTGCTCCACGTTTCCAAGCTATAGGCACTTGTATATATATTACATTGCGTTAGATGCATTGGTTGAGAAGCTATCTATTAATTTACTGAAAACAGGACAACTGCTTTGGAGCTGCGTCAGCATGCGTATGCTGCGAAGGAACAGGTAAAGGTTTATCTGGGTGTGTGAAGAAGGCTCCACAGCCAAAATGTTGCATCTCTTGTCCTTTCAGCGTGGAATAAACCTTTACCTGTTCTAGAACAGCTTTTCTGCTTCAACAGTACAACAGGAGCAACTGGTGCAGAATGGGGAGGGTACACAGAAACAAGCTCTTAGCACTCATTCAAGATGAAAAGCTGCATGAATGCAGCAAATTACATTTTAAGGAACCCGTATTTTAAAAAATCTTTAATAGATTAAAATACACACACTAAAGGTCTTGATTCTGCTAATCCTTCAATAGTGTGACAGTAGTGACCACAGTGCAGCAATTAAGCCATATAAATATGGAAATGAGTCCTGGTCCCAGTGAACCAGCAAATCTGTAGGCTTCCTAGGTCTCGTTAAAGCATCAAATGTTCAATCCTCAGCAATAAGACCGGATCCACATGAGCCAATGATGGACTGAATTAGATCAACAAGAGATGAATAATGGGGGAACTTTCACATATACTGACCTACAGGACCTAGACTGGACACTCCTGACTCAGTGCTGTGATGGGGTAACACATTTAGTGGAGTACCACAGGGATTTGTACAAGGACTACTGCTCTTCCTAATTTATATCAAAGATTTAGTTTCTGGCACAGTTAATAAACTTAATAGATTGATAGATAATACTTTATTAATCCCGTAGGGAAATTAATGTTAAACCTTCAAAGATTCAGATCAAATTCAAGACCGACCAAACACCGGTCAGACGTGTGTAGACAAGTGCAGGGCTTTGCAAACCGGCAGTCGGAACTATAAACGTAAAATGGGAAACTGAGATAAATGAGTGTACTTCTGAAAATTATGTTTGTGTTGACATATTGGCCACATCTTCAATACAATGTGGGGAAGCAATAAAAATAGCAAACAAAATGTTAGGAGACACAGTTAGAAGTGTATTGTTTAAATCTAGAGATGTGAAAATTATATTAGGCAGTAGTAAGGCCTTATTTAGAATATTGTGTACAATTTTGATCACCCCGTTACAGAAAGGCTGTTGCTTTTCCGCTGCTCAACAGATTTCCCTTATTTGGAGGTGCATATAAAATTTCTTTAAGCAAAGGGATGTGGAAGGGGTGTGGAACAACCTGCCCTTCCATCTCGACAGAGCTCATTCCCAGGGGTTCCTTCAAGAAAAAGCTGGATGAGATCACTGGATTAATAAACTACTACCTATCACACAGACTAGATAGGGTGACTGACCTCCTCTGTTTGCTGACATTCCTATCTCCATAAGTTACAACATCCCAGAGGGACAGCCGACAGATTCCTAAAAATAATATTTATATACCAGTCTTTTAAGTCTATGAAATCAGGATAATTGTACTAGTATTCTTTTTTTTCCCCCCCACGGGAAAGGGAAGTCATTATAAAATGGCAAATTCCTCAAGTGAGTTCCTGTTAGCACTGTGAGCTGCAGTCTTACTGGAGAGTGTGTTAATCCTAAAAAATTGAAGAGTTGACAATTAACTAGACTGGAATCTGGAGAAGGTCAGAGTGTAGCTGGGGCAAAACCACAGTGTCTGTCTGCTCAAAGAGCTATGGAGTAACATACCTCTCTCACGGACACCTCCAGCTCTGTGTTGTACATCGTTCACAAAAGCAGACCGTCTAATATCAGAAGCACAGAAGCTCTACCACAGGGTCTCCCAGCTCCGGGAGGCAGAGTAAGAGAAATTAGTGCATCAAAACCCCACTTTGACCAACTTCACTGTTCTCTCAGGAGAAAAGCCAATTAGAACCGAAAGAGATCAGGAAAGGGTCCGGGTTCCAGAAACCCCACTCTGCCATCACGTCTGTGTAGACGACAGAGTTGGGAAAAGGGACGTCCAAGCCCTGGAAGTGACTGCTGGACAATGTATAGACATTCCTAATAAATCCATCAACTGCAAATTATGCATCCCATTGCATGAACTTATCTTTCTGCTTCAACAGTGCAGTTTATAAGAAGATACTTTAGCTTTTAAAATTTGGAATAGAACAAAAGGATGTAACAGGAATTACTATCCATTTCTTCATCAACGTAGTCAACTTCTAAGTCTGCAGAATACCCGAGACGCTCACCGGATTCGAAAGCCAAGCGCCCAGTTTCACCACGAAGTTGCTCGAACGCAGCACTAAGGCGTGCATTCGTGTTAGTCAGAGATCACATCGCCTGAAAGCAGCGAGGCGCCCAGTCGCTGACAGCACCGAATAACGGAGCAAAGCCGCGTTGCAGTTTTGCACTTTGACCCCCGTTTTTTTTCTACAGTTATATGATCTTTACCAATATCCTTTAAACTGATCTTGCACCGATCACCAGAAAATGTATCAGATAATGTGCAGTGAGTCGGTGTGCTACTGGTCACCAGCGCGGACGGCACCACAGCCGGCCTGTGCAGCCGCGTCTCACCCAGGCGAGGGCCCTGCAGTACGGCCCCCAGCTGCTGGTACTCCGCGGCAGCGCTGTCCTCCCCGTCGCCGCCCGGCGGCCGGTCCGGCTCCAGTCCCTCCAGGAGTTTGAGCAGGGCCTCCTGAGGGACCTTGCAGCCTCATCCCTTCAGGTCCGAGAAGGCCGTGAGCCTGAAGCCGGGTTCCAGGCCGTGATCCTCGGGGTCGAACTGGCGGTAGCCGCCCGGAAACATCCCCAGTCCGGGGCTGGAGTCCGCTGGAGGAGTCGGCGGAGAAGAGGCCGACATCGGAGAAACGCAGTTACCGTCTGTTAAAACAAGTAACTCGGGGATGTATTTTAACCCCCGCCTACTTGTCTCCAATAACCAAAGGTGGCTTATTTGATGGTAAACGGAAGAACTGAGTGAAATTAAAACAGCGCTCTCCTGCTGGCTGTACCATCATCGCCACGGGGGGTTCATGTAAATTCATAGTTATGCTATCGTTAACAAATTAATTTAATCTAAGGCACTTGACTATAGTAGAATATACATGTAAATATCATTATATAATATCCTATTTTATTAACTATACTGCTGTAAATAGTGTTTCAGTGTCCGAGCAGTATTAATAATACCCCTGTGTAGAACTGAGAAGTGGGACCTGACCGCCGGCTCTCCGGAAAGGGCCGAGGGAGAGGAACCGAGTTCAGCCGAAATTCGAGACAAAGTGCGTGCAGTACCCGGAGCAGCAGGTGCGCGGTCTGAAAGACATCATGTACTCCAAGTTAATGAAAAACAACACACTCGACCGCTTTTCCTTCGTATACCGAGGTCCTGCATCATCATCATAATAATATTTATAAAGTGCTCTGCATGCGGTAGGGGGCCACTCCATCCAGTGCGACTCCACCTGCGAGACTCTGCAGTTGCAATTCTCCACCAGCAGCCCCGCTCACAGCAGATTGGGGGCTTTGGCGTGGACTCATTGTACAGGACCTATAGCTTCAACCCCCTACTGGTCAGACCCCGCGCTGCTGGGCTCAGACTGACAAGATGTGGCTACAAAGTGAAAACATTACGTAAAAAAAATTGAAAATCTGTATTTCCGAAAGCGTTAAATTATTTTTTAAAGAGTCTTTTATGTGTGTTAGTCTAAATGCAAACATTTCTGCTCACACCTGAAGAAGGCTCCACTGCGAAACGTTATGTTTTCTTTCTTCTTTTATCAGCAGGGAATAAACCTGTTACTTGTTGCTTTGCAGCCTACGCATGCTGACGCGGCTCCCCACCTGAACTAAATGCAAAAATATACTTATTCTAAGTTGAGTGATTTGAAAAATTGTTTTTTTTTCACTCTTGTTATATCTTATTGTTGGATTCTCTGTAAAGCAGTTTTATGATGCATAAAAACTGTTTTATATTAGAGATGTATAATTATATTAGGAATGGATAAACATAATTCTATGTTTGGCTAAAACAACTCCATAATCGGCATCAAGCAAACACTTTCATTTGATCAAAACTCAGATGTTGCTGTATCCATAATAAACCTCCAAGAAGCAATATTAATATATATGCTCATTTAAATGTCTATAAATGTAATTTTATGTAATTAATATATAAACACATTTAAATGTCTATAAATGTAAATTGTGAGACTTTTAATGCAAGTATTTAACCTGTAACGATTACCTTAATCATCTTGTAATCTACATTAAGCATTTTGCTGCAGTATATAATTTCTGTCACAAGACTGCCCTTGTTTACCACAACCACATGGACCCTTATGCCACCATCCACCTTTGCAAATATTGCTTAATTTTATTTAAAAGACAGTTCGAAGTGTATTTTAACATTACTAATAAATGATAAATTTGCTTCTACTGAAGTATTTGGTAATCCCAGTTTGTGATGGGCTTTAAATGACCCATTTTCTAACAGTACCAGAAACTGGATCAAACACAGAATGAAGAACAGGAACAGTCCACTGATCAGATCACCCCATCTTACACTTTCATCCTTTATCTGCACTGGTGTATGTCCATTAGTCAGCCCTTAATCCAACCACCTGTTTGCCCAAATGCTTACTCCGTATTATAACTTGAAAATTAAGTGTTTGAGGAACTTTATAAGAAAAAAAAATCCTTCTGAAAACAGAAGTACACCATATTCTATGCTCTATGGATGTGGTCATTACCGTTATCAGTTTTAAGAACTCTAGTCGACTAGTAAATCTAAAACTATGCTGAGTATCCCCCAAGATCTTATTTCCTAATATAAGAGGTATTCCATTTCAGCTCTTAATTATTTTCATGGTTATAGAAATAAAAATAATTTAATAAGAGCTTTATAAGAAGAATTACTGGTCCATAATTACTTCACTTCTGTCCCTCTTATTCTAGATGGACACTACAAGTAATTATTGATTCAGTAGTCCTACCCCTATCTTCAGAGACTATTTAAGAGCCATTTTGTCTTATAACATTAGCAGGATGCCATTGGGCCCTGGAAAAACACATATACCTTGTTTGTCTCTACTATTTCATTCAGGACTTTCACCTTTGGCTCCCCGAGTCATGTTTTCTTGTGATGAACATGTGGATGAAATACTCATTTAGTACAGTACGGCATAAAAATGGTTAAAATCTATCAATCCATTCAACCCATCTAACACATCTGGAAATAATGATACAAGAACACGGCTGGTGTGTATATAGCACACACCTACCAACCCCCTGTACAAAATAACATCCACCTGAACAGAGCCGAAGTGCACCTGAAAGAATTAAGCCACATTTAAACCCCGACAGAATCAGTAGAACATGTTAACTACAATTATACACCAGGTATATTTTGTAGAAATCCCTCTTAACAGTTTATACACTTTCTGATTTAATAGATCTGAGTAGAAATGAGAGGAGAAGACTGTTTCTGTACAAAAAGATTTTATTCAGAGTAGCTAAATCATCCAGCTTCAGATCATATTTCCTTTTCCCAGACCAGCCAAACTTGATCCCAGCATGTTCAACAGGAAAGCAGCATCAGTCCATCACTGTGTCCTTTGGTCTTGTCCACCTTTAAGCCTGTATAGTGCTCTTTGCACTGAAAGCCAGGTAATATACAATGATCCCAATTGCAGCAGCTAGTACCTCCGTCGACACCCAAGGACCACTCCACACTCCCTGAGAAGGATAGAATTCATGTTAAATGCAAAGATATGACAACATGAAGGCCAATGTGCACAGCAGAATTTTTGCAGGAACAAGGTCTGCATACTCAAACACACCACCAGGAGTCTCCAAACCTACCCGGTGATCCACGTTGACAGTAAAAAGAGGCTTGATCGAGGCCACATCCTCATTGTTCCTCTGAGCCTGCATGCAGATGTAGAGAAAGAAAGGGCCTGGTCAGTAGATCTATATGAGAAAATTACTGATGAAGAATTTGTGATGCCCAATGAGCAATATTCAATTCTCACAACACCCGACTTGCAGTGTAAACAAAAGAGTAAGGAAGACCACAAGTGAAAAGGAGCCCATGTGTTGCTTCATCTAAGTGATCCAGGGATCTCATCAAGAGTTTAGGGTGTTCATTTTGACCACATGGCTGATCTGCTAGTTCAAGAATCCACAACTCTATGTAAAGGATTGTGAAGACTTAAATAAGTTTGCTTCAGTCTTTTCCACTTAAAACTTAAAAGCCTGTCAGTATGACATTCCTTTTACCCTAGTATTGAATCTGGTTTATTTTCTCTGAATTTATACCAGAGCAGCAATGTTCTTTTTGTAACATGTTGACCAAACGTGTACACCATATTCAAACTAAGGCCTTACTTATCCATTGTAGAATTTTAACTTAGCTTTCCCTGAACTCAATACTGCATTTAGATCAGCTGAATTCTCTATGTTCCCTGTGAGGCTCTACTGATCCGTACATCATTCACCCCCAATCTGTACTGTTTTCCACTCATTTACTAGTTATCTGTCGAAATGCATGGATTACCTTGAATGCCTAATGCTTTTGGATCCTCATAAAATATTATCAAGTCTTCTGAAAATCAATATACATAATATTATGAGTGCAAATATTGCAAAAACTCTCTTAATATATCAGCAGTCTCTCTTTCATCTAAATGTTATACATCACCTCCAAGACGCTCCATCCTCCACTGTTCTTTTGCTTTTATTACACTGAATAAATGTCAGCTCCCACTCCAATATGCTTGTTTCCCTCTCAGCTCAATATCACATTTACCTGTGCTTGAAAATTCATCATTAACCTGTTCTTTTTTTTCCCCAGCACGTTTCCTTATTTTATAAAACCATCTGAGCTGCTGCTTCCCTGCAGTTCAGGCAGGCAGTGTGACGCATTGCCCTTCATTCTCTACTAGGTATCCAGCACTCTGCTCACACGTCACAGCCTGCTCCTGAAATTGTTTTGGGCTATCTGTGCATTCGAACTATGCATCAAATCGTACTGTATTATGATCACAGTTCCCTGATGATTCTCAACTTCTATAGCAAGAATTTTACTGAGGATGCCCTGCAGGTCTGATGAGATCTGTAATCACTACTATATAATCATAATAAACTTTATTTGATATAGCACCTTTAAAGGTGGCTTCTCAAAGCGCTATACAGGATGACAATAACAATAAATAAGAAGAATACAACAATAAATAAGGAGAATACCCAAGATTAGGGTTGCTGCTGGAAGAGGTGTTAGTGGGGCCATCAGGGGGCGCTTACCCTGCGGTCCATGTGGGTCCTAATGCCCCAGTATAGCAACGGGGACACTATACGGTGTAACCCCGGCGTCCTGGCCAAATTTCCCATTGGCCCTCACCAATCATGGCCTCCTAATAATCCTCATCTATGAATTGGCTACATTACTCTGCTCTCCTCCTCACTGATAGCTGATGTGTGGTGAGCGTTCTGGCACACTATGGCTGCCGTCGCATCATCCAGGTGGATGCTGCACATTGGTGGTGGTGGAGGGGATCCCCATTACCTGTAAAGCGCTTTGAGTGGAATGTCCAGAAAAAGCGCTATATAAGTGTAAGCAATTATTATTATTAGACACAATTACAATATATAGAGGAGACCGTGGAAGGTGGTACTAAGAAAAGCAGAAGGGTAAAGAATGGAACCAGTTAAGTAAAGGCTTTTCTGAAGAAGAGGGTTTTGAGTCTGGATTTGAAGGAGTTCAGAGAAGGTGACTCCGATATCCTTGGGCAAAGAGTTCCAGAGCTTGGGGGCATAACAGGAGAAGGCCGTCACCCACACAATGTAGACGGGCTTGGGGGACAGTAGGAGGGCAGAATTTGAAGAGCGGAGGTTGCGAGGTGGGGAGTAGGGTGATAATAGTTCAGACAGGTACTGAGGTGCCAAGCCATGCAGAGCCTTGTAGGTTAATATATCACTATATCACTGCATCTTACAAATAAATAAAACAGGAAATGTCTCTGACCTTGCGGAGTGCACTGTACGATTCCTCATCAAAGAACTTCACCTCATAGCGCCCTGAGCTTGCCTGCTTGTGGGGCATGCTCCATGACACCTGAAACACAGGATGGTGAGAGACTACAAACAAAAAAAGGATTTCTGAAGACACAGGGAGAACGAGAGGGTCGTGGGTAAACTTCTAACCTGATAACGCCCAACATCCTGGCCTCTGGTGACTGGAAACTGCTTGCCATTGACATCAGCATACAATGCCACACTCTGAAAGAGAGAAGAGCTGAAGTTGGAGAGAAAATAGGAGGAGATATGACTACTCTGAGCAGCACAGTCGCTCTCTGCAGTACCTGCGCTCCGTTGCGACAGACCAAGCTGATCTCCACAATGAACACGGACTCGGAGGAGATCACCGCGTCAGAACTGGTGTAGTACGCCGGGGTGATCGCTGGCTCCAAGCAGCTCTCGCCTAAAAACACAAACAGTCTCTGAAATAAGGACAACAAACAATACAAGCATGCGGACATCCAGGATTAACAGCCACATCCACAGTCACCATCACACACAGAAAATCCCGAGCAAGCAACAGATTGCTAAAGCAAAGCAGACTTAGACCACTCCATCGACACCATTGTGACCACAACACGCAACACGGATACAACTTCAACGTTACGAAAGATTTAAAAAATAAAAAAAAGAAAGACTGGTAAAAGAAAGACTTAAAAGAATGTGTTCCTTCGAGACGGAACAGCTGGTTTCCATATCCGAGAACAGAGGATTAATTTCCTCGCCGATCACCGCGGCTTACTGGAGAATGTTTTAAAACTACTACAGTATATCTCCTGCAAAAGTGCCCACGGCGACCCCCCATCTTCTAGATTTAATCATTCAAAATGGTCACACAAACAGCAACATGAACATCGTGTCAAGTAGGTAATATCGAGCTCGGACACAACACTGGCTAATCCTATTACACTTACCTGAACACAGAGTAAAACACAATACCGCTAAAACAATCGCACTGATTTGATTCATTTTTCCAGTTTACTGAAGCTCTCCGTCCCCTGTCCAGCAATCCTCTCGCAGCTGCTCAGCCTCAAAGAGGAAGGACAGCTCAGCGCTCGCTCGCACAGCCTTTTGGGATGCAGGCGGACCGCCGCGCTGTCCCTAAGAACACGTCACCACTCGACTGCACACAGGAGCGGCCTCTAGCGGTACACTATGGAATTCCGTCCCTCCTGCTGGAGGCGCTCGGATCCTTCTGTACTGCAGGACAAAACCAAAGCAGATAACAAAGAGGGAGACGTGGGGAAAACATGCAGACTGTCTCCAAACTGCACGGGCTCACGTCTGCACTGCTGCTGTGCCCCTTGGTAAGGTGCTCAGCCCTGCTGCTCCAGTGCGCCCACCTGTACCAGCAGGTCCCAGCTGCACCAATGAAACACGACAACCAGATGAGATCCAGCTGCAGGAGCCCCTGCACTCTGGCATTGACTTGACCTTCGCTACACTTGCAGTCAGCAGTCAATGACTGTGCAAATTTACCCTCACACAATGGTCATGTATAGTTCCCAATTTTTAATAATTTGATGAACAAATCTTTAGCGCCAATGAGAAAAATACATATAAATCCTGAAGGATTTTCTCTCTGCAGGTCTAAGACTGCACCTCACGCTGTACTGCAGTATTATCCTTCACCTACCTTCCAGGTTTGACACTAGAGACAAGAGGCACAGCCAGCTCAACTCTCGGAGAGTCCCTGGATCCACCTGTCCAGCCACTTTCTAACTACTTTATCCAACAAAAGGTTACTGCTGCTGTTTCAGAATGACCAGCAAATCTTGGCTGTGGTCCAGAAGAGACGGGCACTAAAAACCTCATCATCTCAGTGTTATTGAAATGGTTTTAACCTGAAAGAACTTACCTGTAGTAGTGGTAAGCAGCATTCCAAAATCTCTACTTGAGTGGCAAATTTATATTCATTTAACAGGTTTGCATTAAACAACATTTTGACTAATATTCAAAGATGAACGTCTACAGGTAAGAGCAGGTTATACGAACTTCTTTATTTTTATATAAACAGTTGTGAGAAAACATTTGTGAATTATCTGGATTTCTGCATGAATGGCTCCTAAAATGTGACCTGATCTTCATCGAAGTCCCGATAATTTAACAAACAACACACACAACATTTTACATTGTCATATCTTTATTGAACAAATGGTTTAAATTATCAAGGCAATTGATGGAAAAAGTTCAAAAACCTCTAGGATAATGACATCTTGAAAAGAGGGTTAATTGGAGTCAGGTATTCCAATCAATGAGTCAGGTGTGGGTTTGACCTTCGCTGACGAATAAAAAGATCACACAAGTTTGCTTACCTGCCCTTCACAACAGAAATCTGTTGAAGTGCCATATGGCCCGATCAAGAGGACTTCCTGCACTTGATAACATCTGTGTTCATGAGTCTACCATAAGAAAAACACTGAACAGGAGTGGTGATCATGGGAGGTTAACACAGAGGAAACCACTGCTCTCCTAAATAAACATTGCTGCCCATCTTAAGTTCATTGGATGTTCCACAACACTACTGGAACAATATTTTATGGCCAGATGAGACAAAAGTTGAACGTTTTGGTAAATGTACACAGCATTATGTTTGGAGAAAACAAAACACTGCAATACCAACAACAAAACCTCATCCCAGCTGTGAAGCATGGTGGAGGAAGTATAACGGTGGGGCTGCTTTGCTGCCTCAGGGCCTGGACGGCTTGCAATTATTGAGGGACCAATGAATTCCAAGTTGTATCAGGACATTCTACAGTAAAATGTCAGGGCATCTGTCTGTGATCTAAAACTCAAAAGAAGTTGTGTCATGCAACAATGATCCAAAACACAGGAGTAAATCAACAAGTAAATTAACAGTGGCTCAAACAGAAGAAATTTCATATTTCGAACAGCCAAGTCCTGACTTCAATCCCATTGAAATGCTGTGGTGTGATCTGAAACAGGCCATTCAAGCAAGATATCCCACAGATATACATGAACTGATCAGGTCTGATCAGTAGCTACAGAAAGCATTTGGTTGAGGTTACTGCCAATAAAGAAGGTTCCACTAGTTACTAAACATAAGGGTTCACATACTTGTTCCATCAATGACCTTGGTTGTTTAAACCATTTGTTCAATAAAGATTATAGCAATGTAAAATGTTGTACGTGTTGTCAAATAAGACTGTCTTTATTACTATGACTTAGATGAAGATGAGATCACATTTTAGGAGTCATTCATGCAGAAATCCATATAATTCCCAAGAGTTCACAAACTTTTTCTCACAACTGTATATGCATAACAACATGTATAAGATTTCGGTTACTATAAATGTGTTCAGCATTCTGCAAACATCAGGCCTGTCTTAGAGCTCAAGTGTGTAGAGCACACAGGAAGGCAGCACATGAAATCAGAAACATGGGAAGTTTGGCAGAAATCAAAGTGACTCTTTTGGGAACATAAGCAGGGTTACAAATGTAAGGAAAGGATTCGATCTGTGTTGCATTTTTGGTAGTTTTTGTTGACAACCTCATACAGAAATTACTTATTTCCTCGCATAAATCAAGGAGAGATTAATAAAAATAAATGTGTCCACAAGCGTATTTTGGGGGTATTTCTGGAAGGCTGCAGGAAGGGGTTGGGGTATCGGCAGACACTGCGAGGTGATCAGTGGGCCTGGCAGCTGCACAAGGTGACCCGGACTGGACTGGCTTTGATGAACACGATCACCAGTCAGATAGGTTTTATAGTTGATGCAATTATGACACGAGCCAACTAAAAACACTCTGCTCTGTGTTCATAAACTGCTACCACACTGAAAAAATCACAAACACACCCTGTAAATGTGACCATGTGATATAGACAGCGCAATAGATTAGGTTCAATAAAAACCAAAAAAGAAGCCAAGACAAATATACTGTATTGTAGCAAATCTCTGTTTCAATAATTCAAACAATAAAAATAGAAGGAACACCCATGATTCAAAATCAACAGAAGAATGAGTGAACAAGTGACACTTAGAACTAAAAGGACACAATCATGGCAACACAGTGGAAGAAACGTTCTCTATGAAGAATAGTAAGAGAAATACAAATTCAGTCTTCACAATATTGCATATTTCAACACATGGACATGTTATGCACAAAGAGTTCTTAAATGGTCCATGACTTGAGGCTTTCTCACACCCTCTCAATTCTAACCTCTGTCACACCTGACGAATGACTCGAACAGAATCCTGTCTTGCCAACACGTACAGACCTCGTTTTTAGTACACAACTCCACTATGGAAAAACTCTTACAACTAAATTCACACAGAGGATTAAAGTTAATGGGTGTATGAATTTAACTGCTAGTTTATATAAGTATTTACACTCAAATATACTCCGTGATCTTCTCGCAAAATTTGTAAAAATATTCCTCAGGAAATCCTTTGGCCTCCTCCCCATCTCTCACTGTATGCAGTCCATGACGTGGATCTGCAGGGTGTCCATGTCGGGTGCCTGGTACTGACATTTGGGGCAGCAGAAGTCGGGGAGCTCGTCCGTCATGCTGCGCCTCCGCAGGGAGAGGTCCTGCGCGGGACTGAACGGCACTGTGGCTCCGGGGAAACCTGGGCACAGAGGGGGGCAGGAGATAGGGGCACGAAGAGAAAAAGAAAGAAAGGGAGAGATAATAAGGAACCATGACATAAGTGAAGCATATGAACACCAGAGCCTCGAAGAAAAGGACGAGAACCTTTATCAGAGGCACTTTGAATTGCCTACTTTGAGTTGCTTAACCAACAGGCACTCTACACAATAAAATATTGCTTTTCAACTCAATCCAGTTCACTGCACTGCTGTCAACCAAGCATCCACGTCAAGAAGGAAATGTTGTGAATATACCAGGCTGAGGGGGCAGCAGTGGCCGCTGCTGGGGGAGCTGGTGGTGGTAATCCAGATGTCTCTGCTGCATCTCCTCCATTCGGGCCCTGCAAGAGGGAGACAAGTACTGTGAGTGTAATCAGTAGGGTGCTAATGTTCACTTCAAGTGCCTGTACTGCATTATATTAAACTGTTAGACAGTCTGTATGCTGTCTGAACCATTCTCCCAGGATAAAAGTGGCTTTGAGCTCCGCACAGCTAATACAACAACCACTCTTATGTTATGTGCACATCACTGTAAATTCCCCTTGCAGAGAGTACACGTGTTCCAATACACTAAAGTACATCAATGTTAAAATAATCCAAACCAAACACTGCTGGATTAAAGGAACAAGTAAAAGTTTATTCCATGCTAAAAAGAGAAGAAAATGTTTTTGCTGTGGAGCTTTCCTTGGGTGTGGAAGGGTCACCCAAAGAAGGCTCCACAGCTGGAACATTGCATTTCTTTTCTTCTCTTTTCAGCAGGGAATAAACCTTTACTTGTTCCTTTGTAGCCTACGCATGCTGACGCAGCTGCCTACCTGAACTACCGCAGGATTAAGGTAAAAAGCAATGAAGACATCAACGGATTAGGTGTTCAATTTCAGGTGTTCCTGTACAACATAGAGGAAGATGAAACTGGAAGAGAGGTTTTTACTGCAGACATGGGGTGCAAGACAGCACTGACCTGGCCGTCCCCTCCGCCAGCAACCGCTCTCTGTCCACCTGCAGCTGGGCAAGTTGCTCTTGCAAAGCTTCCTTTTGCTCATGGAGCTTCTCCCGAGCCTCGCGCTCTGCCAGGAAATCTGCCTTGTAGATCTCCGCCTGGGACACAGCACAGTCACTCAATGCGGGTGTGTGCCTGCCAGCAGCTCAATGTCAGTGAGTGTCTGAGTCTCTGAGCGAGTCTACCTGTGCAGTAAGAACAGGCACGGTCTCCAGAGCTCCCCTCTGCTGCTCCACCTGCTCCTTCAGCTTGTCGATGAGGTCCTGCTTCATAGCCAGAGCTCTCTCTGCCTCCTGAAGTTGAGCTGCAAGGTCTTCCAGCTCAGCACCCTGGACACAGAGAGGCAGACTATAGCCTTCAGACTGATTAAGCCTCCTCTAATGCAGTGCACTACACTGCCGTCAGAACAACACAATCAAGACACAGAGGAGAATACAGAGCAGGCAAATCCAACAACTTCGTCTTGTGCTTCATGCAAGGGGTAACACAGGTGCTCATGCAAAGGGCTGATACTTATACCACAGCTGTTCCTAAACAGGGAACTTAATTTTGTCAACAAAGAAACAAAATCATTCAGGGAGGAATTACATTTTATATTTTTTTCTTGCTACAGTGCTGCAAGATTGTTCATTGAGATTTGATCGATAAAAATGATTTTGTGTTGCTGTAGAAAAATACAGAACACATTAAAACTAACAAAACCAAGCCACCTTAACATACAGACAACATCCATCATCCACAAAAGTTTCTTAAGCGATATGTTGCACATCAAAGGCTTACCATCGAGTATGTTATACCTTATCATTTAATAACCTTTAATAAATGTGGATGTATACACATCATGACAACCTGGAACATAAAAATACTACTGAGTAATTAAAGGACTATACCCAGTATGCAGAGCATTTATGGGAAATCTGGACAATTTTACAGTACAAGAATGCTCCAACATTTCAATCTGACAGCACTGAGCGAATAAAAAACAGGCAGCAATCATGCAGCAAGACAAATGGGCGAGAGTGCTGACAGACCCGCTGCTTGGCAGCTGTCTCGTTCTTCAGTCTCATGTCATAGTCCTGGAAGAGCTGGGTGTAGGCATGCTGCAGCTGAGCCAGCTTCCGCCTGCAACAGAGGGGGAGAGTGGAGACAGAGCGACTGACACGAAAATACAAAGCACTTGACAGCAGGGATAACAGTAGTCTAAGACAGAAGGTAATGAAACCAATGTGGCTGCTTGCTGCATTCTTCTGTGGTGCTGCACTGGACTGTGAAGTTCATCGCAGTGAAGGTTATGTGGTTCTCATGCAGTCTTGCAAAACCTTTTCAAAACTGCATTCAAAATAATCAGCGTTGAGTCCTTTAACACAAACTGAAAATGGACTGACATGACCACAAAATAACTGCTTTGTATTTTTACCGTGCACCATCTTGAAAGATTTAGCTTGAAAACAGCTCCAGAAGGCAGATACATGTTGCTGTAGAGCTACAAAACGCACTGTTACATTCTCTACTGCACAGCTGACTCACTTCTCCTCGGTGACGATGTGTCTCTCTGTCTTCAGCGCTGACTCCAGGCTCTGTGTCTGCAGCCTCAGCTGATCAGTGGCCACACTGTGCTGCTTCTTCATCTGCTCCGTCTCCCTCTCCAAAGACTGCAGCGCTTCGCTCGTCCTGCGCAGCCTGGACATGCACATGCACACGCATAAGAACATAAGAAAATCTTACGACGCAAACAGGCCATTCAGCCCATCACAGCTCTCCATCTTCCTGTTCACTGAGTGATTCTATCACCGCGTCAAGCTGAACTCTGAAAGATCCCAGCGTATCAGCCTCCACAACGTGGGTTGGCAATCCATTCCCCGCATTAATAACTCACTGTGCAAAACCATTTTCTAGTATCAGCACTGAATCACGCTTAACAAGTTTCCACTTGTGTCTTCACACATACAAACAGCTGACAGATGATGTGCTGTTTCTACATAGATACAACCACACTAAACACTGTCTGAAATCACGACAATGTTCATCTGCCATTGAAATAAAATAAAAACAATCATAAATTCTGCAGTCTGGATTCCACCACACAGTAATGGAGTGCTACTATCACATGTACATGTTAACTGAAGGGAAGATGCCCTCTGAAACAGTGAGTTACTCTACTTCTCTGTCATAAAGAAGTGAAACTGCAGAGATTATTCATGCAGACTTACTTGTCTTCCATCATGTCCTTCTCCCGCTCACTCTTCTCCAGGCAGCTCTGGCTCTCCTGTAGCTCTGCCAGCAGAGACGTGACCTGGGCCTTCACAGACTCGCTGTCCTTCGAGAGCTGGGAGACAGCACACAGACTCTCAGTCACCAAGGTTTCGCAGACACACAGACACATGGAACAGCACAAAGACACAAAACTTCAACTTGAATCCTTCCAGGTCCGAAAGAATCTCCTTGGCAACCATTATTCACTACTTCACCATCACAACTCATCACAGTCTAATTGAACTGCTTAGTGCTCAGCTATGGTAAATGCCAGAAGAGCATCGAGTCCTCCAGATGAAGAAATGAGAATCCCACTGCACTTTTATTAAAATCTTTAAATCCCAAACTGTTTAGCCCACAGAAGCTACACAATTTCTGAAAGCCTTACTTTTTTCATTTGCTAGATGACTGATGACCGGCTCAGCCATGAGTCGGGTGATCACAGGCACAAGTGTCACATTGTACCTGCAGGCTCTGCTCCCTCTCGAGCTGCAGATCCCTATCCCGCTGTTTCCTCAAGGTTTCCGAATGCTCCAGCCGGGCTTCTGCCATCTTCAAGGCCTCAATCTTAGCATGCAACTCAGTCTCCAACTGCTCTTTCCTGTTTGCAGACAGTGCATTCAAAGGCACACACTGTACTCATTCACAGTATTTGTAACACACACAAGGAAGGCTCCACGGCCGAAACTGTTTCTTTCCCCCTCTTTCCAGCAGCACACCCCTCCCCTTCGCATGCACCCTACCTGGCGTCTGTGATGCTGATCTGCTCCGACAGCTGGGCCACCTTCCTGCGCAGCTCCGAGCCCGTCTCATCAGCACTGAGGCACAGACAACAGCATTCGCACAACTCAGTTAGCCTTTCTTGTGACATGATACCGACATATATTTTTGGAGTTTTAATTAACAATATCATTGCATGTTAGTTATTTTTTTTGACAATACAGAATTATAATCCCTTTCACCTTCCAAAGAACAAGGTTTATGGCGACAGAGATCCGAGTGAGACTAAAGAGTCGGTGCTCTATACCTGTTGGCCCTCTGCAGTCTCTCCTGGGTCACTGTGCCCTGGGGTTCCTCACTGCCCCCTTCAGGCTCCCTGCTGTCCTGCATAGCACAGCAACATGAGGAGAAACACAAATGGGGTTATGTCAACTTGAGTAATTATTAAATGAAACATTTAAACAGGGCTGCTGTCTTTGACAGTAACAGTACTGCTGTACAAATGCACCTTAATCTGGGTCAGTTCACTCTGCAGCTGGACATTGGCACTTAACAGCTCCTCCTTCTCCTTTTCCAACAGCTGATTGCGTCTCCTCAGCTCCCTCAGCGACTCCTCCAGCTCCTCCTTGTGAGCCTTCAGCAGCTTCAGGAATGCGTTTGCTCCTTCACTGGGCTGGACAAGGGGAGAGGGCAGAGAGGCCAAGGAAAGAAACATGCAGAAGACTGAGAACTTAAATTGCATCTCAGAACATGAACACACTGTCCTTCTCGGTCACTGCTCACTTTATTTCCTTAATCATACAGTTCTAGTGAGATCTTTGTCCACTGGGAAATGGTACATAAAACCTGAAGATACACAGAGTCAACCAGACACGGGTAGAAAAACATCTTCCAGTGTGGTCCCATCATGCCTGCTCAGGCAGGACCACGTCCTCCGGACACCGGACACGGTGTCCTCACTACGCCTGGACACTGGGTAGGGGCAGAACTTTCAAGCCCTGCTAAACCACTGAAAACATACACATCCGGGATCTCTAATCCATTAGGATGCTCTCTGCCACAGGAGATTTCACAGGAGGTGCCTCAAATCCCAGCTGTGCTGCATTACACTGTTTTTCCAGTAAACTCTTAAGAGACAGTTTCACAGAAAAAGAGTATAGCAACAAGTCTAGACTTATTACCCAAACTAACTGTTTTGCTCTGGGATTGGTGATAACTGGAGTCTAGTCATCTCATTTTGTAATTATAAACCAAAGAATAAACAGAAAACCATGTTTACATTCCAGCAAAACAAAAATACTTGTAAATATAACCCTGAGGCAGCAGGAGCCCAGCACCTGGCTTGTTAAGATGCCAGTGGCAGTGGGCTTTTTTGCTTCGGGAGTAGGGTTGGGTACTTTGCCCTTAAGAACAGAAGTAAGGTTACAGATGAAAGTAGGCCATTCAACCCCACTTGACCATTTAGTTGTTAGAAACAAACTGATCTGATAAACACTGATCCAGATGTTTCTTGAAAGATGCCAAGGTATCGGTTTTGACAATATTGCTGGGTAGCTCGCCCCCACAACCATTGGTATAAAAATATGCCAAAGGATATTAACACTACAAAAGAGACTCAAACCCATGTCGATCTCAGAGGCACAGTGCCTTATTCATCTTGACGCCACATTGACTGGATACAAAATAAGCCCAGCCTTACACAGCAGTTTGATCTGTTCAATTTTTACTGCTACAGTCATCGCACAACCTATATTATGCACAATTGCAAAAACAGTATATATGACATTAACTCATCAACTGCTCATGAAAATATCCTCAAATATACTCAAAACGAGGCAGAATTGCAGGAGTTTTCAGTTTACACTAGAAAGCCTGAAACACATGGCAATACATGGTGTGGCTGGGACTGCAGTGCAGCCAGAGTCTAACTTGTCTTCCAGATGCTGTAGATACATGTAATTTTGGAATACTGTAGTTGTTCTGAAGACATACAAGCAAGATGTACAAGTACAGTTAGAGAACACAGATGTGTAATAAAAGAGTAGAAGGCAAATTACATTCTTAATAATTTTGTTTCTTTTTAATAGTATTTACAAATTCTTTAAAACAATAACTGTAGTACCAGTAACCACACACCGTAAAAGTGTCCTTGTAGTAACCCAGCCTACATCGGGTTGGGTGACAAGGTTGAAGGGTGGCAAAGAATAATTACAAGCCAAATATCTGACTTCTGTTCTGTAAAGTTAAGGGCATAATAATTTGAATTTAGTTAGAAAATATCCTATATGGATCATAATACACAGTAAAAATAGTTTTTAGAAAAGATACATATTGCCTAACCAACTTGGAAGGTATTTTCTTAATAATTAACAGCAGCAATAAATATGCACAGCGCCAATGATATGGTGTATTGAGATTTTATGATGTTTTTCGATAAACACACTCTTAAGGTTGAATTCTCAAATTAGGGGCCCTAAGCATTCAAGGAAACTCATGTTTGGATTGAGATGAAGTGAAACAGAAAGCAGTGTACAGATAAGGGGGATGTTCAAAGTGGGCTGGTTAGTGGAGTCTCAGAAGGACCTGTAGTAGGACTACTGTTCTTCCCAATTCAAATCAGAAATCTGAATCCTGGTATAGGGTTGGAAACTAATCATATTACCACAGAAGTTACCAAAGTAAGACTGTAAAACCATCTGCCAGGTGATACTTCACGTAGACAAGTGCAAGTATTTTGTATGCAGATCACCAACATCACTAACAGGGGCTGAATGGCCTCTTCTCATTTACAGCTGTTCGTATGTAAATGATTCTAAAGTGAGGTTTTGCCACATGTGACTGTTTCTCTAAAAGCCAAGCTCTTTTCAGGAAACTCTTTTAATTGAACCATAATAAACATCATCTTGATTTTGTTTTGTTGTAGAAAGGGCACATTCTTCCAAACACAACAGGTTGATCTTGAGACCATGCCTCGAAAGAGAAGGGGTCTGGCAGGGTTCGGCCTCCCTGCCGTGCCCGTGTGTCTCACCTGGCTGCGCACTCTCTCGGCCTCCCCACAGTCGGGCTGCTCGGGCTCGGAGGAGAGGCTGTCGAACAGGCTCTGAGTGACAGTGCCCTGGGAGCACACTGAGCTGGACGCACTGGAAAGAGCCTGAGTACACACACACACAGACTTACTCACAGACCTCTGGCTCAACAGGAGTGCTCGCAGTCACACAAGCAAGAAAGAAAGGAGAGGCTGTGACGGCTCAACCAGCCCCCTGCTGACTGATTAGCTCATGGGGGGAGTCAAACTCAGTTCCCAGGGCACTGGGGATCTAGGGCTTTCATTTCAATTCAAACCTCCGAATTACAATAACTGAACTAGTATTTGGTTTAACTGAATGGGTGTCAATTCAAGTTGGACCAATAAACCTCTTCTCCTCAGATCTTCATGTGTTGCTTGAGTGATATTTAGAATACTATCTGGGCAACAAGGTCCAAGAAGTACATCTGGCTCTGCTGGATAAAACTGTATAAAAATGATTCACGACAGAATGTTACAAATCCTTTTCAGCCAAGGACAGAAGTGCCCTTTTTCCTCCACTAACCAAGCCTGTCACATTCACTAAGCCAAGAGGCTCAGCAGGACAAAAGCCGAGACTTTGGGCTCCTTCAGGAACTGATTCCGACACCCCGAATCAAGAAGACAACAGCGAGCAAACACAGCACTCAGGAGCACCAAGCAGAGTTCATTTCCTCTCCTCTGTTCGTTTGCATTCATTATTCTCAATGTTACAACTCATTATGAAAGATTCAAAGGCCTTTTCTTTGATTTTGTACCACGAGCAAACCCCATATTAATGCAGGCAGCTGGTCAGAGAGCTGCCAACAGGAAAAGACATCCTGTGCTTGGTTACACCACTGCTGTACACACCAGCCCCCAGGACTGCTCTAGAGCCCGGCTGGGCTGCCCTGACTCCGAGGGGAGTCAATGCTATATTTCATAAAATACTCCAGGTAGAATGAATAACAATCCAGCTCTTTTCCCGGTGGGAGGAACCTTTTCAATTCTCTCCTCCTGGAGTCTTTATTCCAAAAACAAACTCTTAAACATGAAAGTTTTCTACAGCTGCAGCATCACTGAAGGAACTGAGGTCTGGCAGGTTCTTAATCACTCAGCTGACCATCAGTCCAGCAACACTGAATAGAGATGAGGCTGCTGCACCAGTCGGACTGGGAGTCAGTGCAGCGACACAGCGATCACTGATAAACTCCCTTTTCAGTCATTCATTTCAGGTTTCGTCAGCTGCAGACTCTATAGCACAAACCGTACTTATAAATTATTTATTTAAACTGATATACTTAGGACTTTAACTTATTGTACTCTTGAAAATGTTTTTCTTTTATAATAAAATTTCTAGTAACTGGGGCAGCTCTATGTGAGAGACTGCAACTCATACAACCTAAAATAAAACTTGTGCTCAATGGGAGTCTGTTCATACTTCAGCAGTATTAGTCCAGTGCGTGTTACAGCACTAACCCGGTGAATCAGTGATCAGCTCTGGGGCTCAGTCTCAGTGTGGTTAGTGCAATGGCAGTGTGAGTGCAGTATCAGCACAGCGTCGGCTCGTGCAGTGCAGGTTAGTCGGCGCTGGAGCGGCCGGGAGGCATCTCACCATGCTCTGAGGAGGGCTTTCTGGCTGCCTCTCCCTCGCTGCCTTCACTCCGGCCTCCAGCACCCCCTCCTCTGAGCTACTGTCCAGGCTCTCCTGCAAAACACAACACAGACACCATCACGCTCCTGAGCAGGGCTGCACACAGTACACCGGCAACTGGAAATATACGGAGTGAGCAGGAATGTCAAGCTCAGCTGCTCCAGGCCTGCGACCCCCCAGGATGCACCCTGATGAACACTCAACCGTGGGAGTAACCAAGATAGGCGAAAGCCTAAATTGCAGGTAAGGAGAGACTTCCTGTTACTCTAGCTATTAGACCCATCTATATTTAATGAAGAAACCAAGAAGCTCCAGCAGTTTCTAACTTTAATCACCACAACAAAGTATTTTAGATATTAATCTGCAGCTGAAACATCTGCACACCTCAGGACTGGGTACCTGGCGGCTGCTCTGGGGAGATGGGCTGGGGTTCTGGCTCAGAGTGTGGTTCTGGTTCTGAAGCAGATGGCGGTTCAGCTGCCCCTGCAGGAGATGGTTCTCCCTGCTGAGCCGCTCCACCAGCTCCCGGGCTTCTCTGAACTTCTCCATCAGAAACTGGCGCTCCTGGCGGTTTTTCAGCCGGAAACTCAGCATCTCCTCGTAGCGATCCCTCAGCGCCTGGTTACTCTGCCTGATAGCATCTGACCGGCACAGGAAAGAAAAATCCAGTTCAGCAAGCAGAAAAGGAGTAAAAAGAGAAGACCATACTAAAGGAAGATTTTCAATTAATTTTAGAAAAAACTCCTTTGGTATACACAGAATTATTAATTTTCCAGAGATTCGCAAAACCCAAAACAGTGGAGGCTACTACACCGAGATCTGTTACAGTTCAGCTCGACACTGACAAGAGTCACACTCTACACAGGAACAGTGCAAGCTCTGATGGACTAAAGTTCTTGACACTTTAATATACATGTGCTTTGGAGCTTCAAAGAAGGAGAAGCCTATTGTTATTTCCAATATAATAGTGTTAATTGTGCTTTTCCACAGGAATCCAAAGCACCTCACATATAAGAGGGGACCCACTTCATTCACCCCTGAAGTGCAGCAGAGCTGCCTTTCTACACCACACAGGAAGTGAGCGATTCCTTCAACAACGAGCAGGGGGGAGTTTCAGGGGGACTGTGTTTAGCCCAGACTCCAAGGCTGTGTGGGCTTGAGTGCCACACAGGGCAGGAGTCACGTGATTGGTGTTCAGGGCAGTCGGAAATTTAACCAAAGACCTGAACAGCACGGGAAGACAGTAAGTGTAGTAACAGAGCTGTACGCAGACAACTCAGTCATAGTCAATGATCGATAGAACCGACAGTCGAAGGACTTTGCACTCGCAAGTTTAATGTATTTTATCCTGGGGTCCTGATCAATGTCACAGATCGGGGGCAGAGTGCTGGTACCTCGCAGGTCCTGGTTCTCTGCCAGCAGCCTCTGGACGATCTCGTTGCCCGCCAGCTCTGGGGGGATCTGTGTCGACCCCTGACCCCGCAGCCCCATCGACCCGTCTCCACCAATCATGTCTGACTTCAGCTCGTTACCCATGAGGCCTTTGGGCTGGACCATGGTCTCCACACGCTGTAACTGAACAAACAGCAACACAGAGTTCATTAGTCAATCGCTTCTCCTGTTGATAAGTACAAAGACACTGACTTGGTTTGTTAAAACTAACCAAGACCATGACTTGCAAAAATGAGTATTTTATTGAACAGTTATTAAGTGGGCTCCCACCCAAGTTAAAGAGATTCTGAAAGCGACTCTGCTTCCCCATCACACAAGAAGCAGTTTTAATCTTTAAAACGAACCCAAACCCTTTCAATATTATGCATTAAGAGAATATCAAACCACACACGAGAGAAGGGATCTTGTTAAAATTACGGTTTAGCAGACCACAGAAACAGCCCTCGTGGTAACCAGATTATGAAAACTGAACAGTAACCAGGGGTCCAGTGTTTACCTTTACCGCTCGTGAACGTTTAAAAAAGACCCTTGAAGAAAAAGTCAGAAATCAATGCGATCAAGCTGTGTCGTAGGCTATGCAGTGTGAACCGAGCACAGTGCCAGCCCCTGCTCAGAGTCCAGACGCTGGAGCCGAACCAGAACCCGCCCGCTACAGTGTCAGCGGAGCAGCCGCGTCCCCGGCCGGTTCCGATCCACGGGAAGGTCCCGTTCGCCCGAGCCCTATCTTCCTGAATCTGCCCCGGCTGAACAGCCGCTTTCAGTTTCGCTGCAGTCGATGGAGGGAGGGGCCGGGGTGACGCGGCCGGGCGACTTCTCTGGCGATATTAACCCTTCGTGGTCTCGCACGTCGCTTCACAACTAAACACACCCAGGATACTTCTCGGGTGTATTTATTTTGAACTATGGTTGGGGATATTAACAATCTGAACCAGCGTGCTGGACCTCGGGAAACCGTAAACACTGTCGGCGGAGTCCCTGCACATTAATACAACGTCCGGCAGAGCGAGCTCTGCAAGTCGTGAGAATTTTAATTCTTCTGTTCTGCTCTGGTAGTGACGTTCAGATCTGAGGATCCGAGGAGCTGCTTTGCGGGTCGGAACCGCTTCAGACCCCTCCTGCCATACCCTGAAGGGCAGGGCGGAGCTCTGCGTTAGAGTTGTCCCGGATTTAGGGCCGAGACAGGGCTGTGCAGATACTCCTGGAGAGATGTATCACAGCTCGGCTCCGTAAGCCTGCTCCCCGGCGGGTCTCCACACTCACCCCGGGTCTATAAGCTGCAGATTTAAAGGGAGTCCAGTCCGCGTTTCCGCCTCCGATTCACAAGTCGCACAGTCGTGGGCTCAACGCATGTCGCCTAATTTCAGCAGATGGAGCAACAGAACTCGCTTTCTGCAGCGCCTGCGCCGCTCAGCCCCGGCTTGCTGCACGCTGTCCTCGCGGTCCCGGCGCCCCGGCCCAGCTCCTAGCTCGCGCAGGAAATCCCCGGCCCCGCGCAGCGCCCTACACTTCCGCGAGCTGCCCCATTGGCCGCGAGGCTCTTAAAGGGGAAGGGACCGGCTCTCGCGGGGGGCTGCAGTCGCAAATTTGTTTAAAATGTCATGTTTGTATTTACCGTGCTGTTTGCTTAGAATAACATACGACACATGCAGCCCATTTATTCTTGTAAATGTTTGTTCTCCCCCTCACACAACCCACGCGTTTACTCGCAGCGGTGTGATGTCATAACACTGGCATGTGATTAATACCTGATTTAAAAAAGGACAACAAATAATATTTAATCGCATTGTTATACTTTTGGTTAACACAAAGATAAGAGTATGAATACTCCTGCAGTGTAGAGAGCGGACCCGAGGAGGTATCCGAACCTCGAAGGACGAATCCCACAGGAAACACGGACCAGAGGAAACGAATGGAAACTGCGTGTCGATGGAACAGGGGGAATGCATTTACTCGAAGGGTTGCAGGGGAGTGGAACAGGCTGCCCAGCCACCCCGTTGAAGGCAGCATCCTGAGACCCTTCTATCAGTTTTATAATCCGGAGCCTGTTAGAGTATTAACTGAGGGTCTGAGAGGAACCGAATTTGTGTGAGGTACATGCAAAGACCTACGGTGAGAGTGCAATTGCAGCTTATGTGTGAAAACTGCTGCTTTAACCCCGCGCTCCCTCCCACACCGCCTCCGCTCGGCGTCACCCGCCACCGCGCCTGTCCCGCCTCTCGGAGCGCTGCGCCATTGTATTGGTCTGTGCCCCTGCCTGTCAGTGCAGGGTAAGCGAGCACGGGCCGCTGATTGGCTCGGGTGACCTGTCTGTCAGGGCAGGGCGGATCGTTGATTGGTCGTAGGCAGACCCTGAATCTGCTGGCCTCGAGCTCGCTGTTATCGAGCGCTTCAGTGACGTCATTGAAAACTCCCGAGATGGGCAGCCGACCGAGTGCTGGTGAGTTTCTTTCAACCAATAACCTTCCAGAAGGCGACCGAGTCATTTAAATGCGGGGTGACTATAGGGAAGTAAGCAAGAAGGGAAATTGGGAGTGTGTCACGATCCGAACCTGCTCCGGGATTTGCAGACTCGCTGTTCTTCACAAGTAAGTGCAGAGGTGCGCGTTGGCGCCGGTGCCGGTCGCTCAGATGCTCCAGCATCGCCCGGCTGCCCCGGGCTCCGCTGGGCTGGCGGTGGTGTCGGGGTCAGTGCAGCGGGGCTGTGGGCGGATAGTGCCCCTCTGCGCGCAGTGTCACTGTGCCACTGACTAGCCCAGCTATGCAAAAAGCGAGGTGAGGCGGCCAATGCGTCTTGCTAATAGTAGCTTTGAAGTGAGATCAGTCTTCTGTTGGTAAGCACGATTATCGCGGATTAGTCCTGGGTGATGGCTGCATCCCAGGGTGTTCAGGCATAGTCCCTCACACGCGGGCTGAGTTGAAAACTCCAGGAGTTTGCTTATTTTGTACTGTTACACTATGAATGGAGTACACTATAACGTAGTTTTTTCATGTTATGCCCACCTTTTCTCTTTTTGCAATTGAATCAGGCGCTATAGGTCAGATGTGAAAACCTGCTCTGGGTTAAGCTCGTTACTCCAGAGTGCTGTTTATGGGTTAGAGTGCATTAACATCCTCGACAAAATAAGTATACTATAGTTTGAGTAATTACTGTATTTGTCCATTTGTAAGTACTGACAGAAATATAATATCTTTACTAAAAAATAATATTAATTTTTGTTTTAATATTTAATGGGGTTTTATTAATACATTCTTTTACCTTGTGGTAAATAAATTAAATGCAAAATTAGTTTCTGTATCAGTTAATAAGTAAGATAGTAGACGGCTGCCATCTGTCCCTGAGTTTAGACAACCAGGTTTATTTAGAATGTTACATTCAGGGACTTCAGTGATGAAGAGGCTGCTGTTGCACTCGATACTGAGGCTGACCTGCCTGTTCCTGACGCTGGACGTTCCAGGCTGTGTCTCCTTCCATTCAGGAGAGCTCTGTCCATCCCTTGTGCAGAGATCTGCAGCCTGTCTCCTGGAGAACACAGCTCAGTATTAGTCAGCAGATCTGGGAAACGTGTAAACAAGCAATTCAGTAAATAACCAGTAACAAAAAGACATTTGCAGTTCTACTGAAATGAAATCCCCAGTCTCTTGTCTTGCTTTGTCTCCAGAGAGAATGAATTCTCCACCGCAGACCCCACTGAGCCGATCAGAGGTCTTCGGTCAGCTGAGGAAGGAGCTGTATGATGATGAGGAGTTCCACCAGTCCGACACCCACATTTTCATCATCATGGGTGCTTCTGTGAGTACCCCTTTTCTGCAGTTTGCGCTGCATGAAGAGAATCAGCTCCATGAGTGTTTGGGGTGTCTGGTGTGTGGTGTGCTTGGTGCTGCCAGTCTAGTGATCGATTATCAGTGATCCTATCATTTGCCTTGATTTCAAATGGCTCACAAGGTCCACAGCTCTCTATTCTGTTAATTTGTGCAGTGTTTCTGTTCAGATATTGCCACGATCCTGTTGTCAAGCTGGGGGGGGGGTAATGTGAGCTCCCTGTAGCTTCTGAGAAGTGCAGTTCTCTGACCTGAGCAGGCAGGGAGTCAGGACAGGGAAGCGATGGGTTTGATTACAGTCAGTGAGCAGAACGCATGAACATTTTCATTATCAAGCTGCCTCAGGGAACATGTGATTGTTTCTTCATTATGTTTTTCAGCCTGACTGGGGTAATTTCCCATCCTTGGGAAAATAAAAAGAGTTTCTATTACTGTGGTTTAAAAGTAGCTGTTGTCCTGTGGTGATTTGTACTGGGAACGGCACTGATGTACCCAGCCCTCCCCTCTGCCTCTGATGAAAGTGCAGCCGTTCACTGGTCCTGCAACAAAGGCAGGATACAGCCTGAATGTGCTAATACAGCTGTTTGGACTGTCTGAAAGAGAAGCTTCAGTCTCTGTTTAATTTGGGAATATCTAGACGTTTTACAGACTTACCGTATGGATTTTCATAAGTTATTTCAGAGTAAAAACATCTGATTTTCTGAAACTCTTCTTCAATGTTTTTATTTTTTATTCTGTCAAGAGACAACATACCTGTGCTTGCCAAGTAAATAATGTAATTTTCCTAGTAACTGTAAAGTTACTTAACTTGGACAGGCAGTACAAATAAGGGTAGTTCCAGCTGAAGTCAAGCAAAGTCATCCTGTTGCTTCACAGTTGTTTGAAGAAATCACAGTAACCTTTTTTAACAAAGGCTGCTTGTTTGTATAAGGAAGAGTGTGGTGTGACAGCAGTTTGTGCAGAGTCACTGCTGCTCAGCACTTTCCCTCCGAACGGAGCTGCAGGTGATCAGGCCGGGAGAGGGAGTATTTCAGGAATGGAGCTGGGAGGGAGGAAGTGGAAAGGTTAGAGGACGGGGGGGTTACTATTGGTGTTTAACTAAAGATGTCTTTTTATGAGTTTTTATTCAGCTTTAAAAGGTACACAAGGAAAAAAGATCAAGTTCACAGTGTTCCACACGTTCTGAAATACAACAGTGTATAATCGCAGGACTGGAAATATTTCCAGGAGTCTGAGATTTCTCCAGTGTGTACAGTTCTCTTGTAAAGACCGATCTGGGTGTGACGAGAGACTCAGATATTTTTTGTATGATAAGAGAGTCAGGCCAGCAGCCCTGTGGCCGGGACATCGTCTGACTGTGCCCACAACAGGGCCACTGACTGCAGGCAGGTGAACATCGCTAAACTGCAGTGTCCAGGTTTGGACCCATTTTCTAAGGGGCAGTTTACAGTTTACTAGCAGAGCTGCTGACCAGCGGTGATGGAGCACTGTCGGGATCACTTGCTTTTCTTTGCCTTGAAGACTTTTTTCTTTCCACAGAGAGGGCTACTGCCTCTCAATTCTTCTGCATGAGCACACCGCAGGGCACTCTGTCTGTAGCGTGGTACAAAATGTGACTTGGACAGAAAATTGCTGCTTTCAATATTTAAAATACACAACATTCTGAATATTTTCTAATATTCCTGACATTTTCTAAACAAGTATTCACCAAGATGCTGTTTCTGGGTTCTCGCCACTGCACTTGCAGTAGGGCTGGAGGCCAACATGTGATCCAGGGAAGCAGTTGGAAGGATTGATTTGCTTTTGTATAAAACTGGAGGTGATGCAGCCCCCAACTGCACGCTGTGTTTTCAGCTTCCTGGTGCTGAAGGGACATACGTTTCCCTCAGTTCCAATTCTGGATAATATGGTCCCCAAACTTACCATTAAGATTATTCACAGGGGTGCAGTGGTCAGCATCGCTGCCTTGCAGCGCTGGGGCCCTGGGTTCAATCCCAGACCTGGGGTGCTGGCTGCGTGGTATATAGGTACAGGTATATAGACCTACTGGTGGGATAATGATCAGTGGTCTTCCGGGGAAGTTTGCCATGGTGTGAAAGTGTGCTTGCCTATCGGTGGACTGGGGTCCCATCCAGGGGACCCTGTCGTACGCCATTGCCTGCAGGGATAGGCTCCAGCTCCCATGTGACCCTGAACTGGAAGAAGCAGTGAGAAAGTAGATGGCTGGAAGATAAAGAGTTGTGGTGTCACCCTGTAAAGCAGTGCGTGTTGTGAAACTCTGGGGGAGCTGTTCCTAGTTGTTCAGACAGGGGGAGGTTGAAGCAAGCTTTGTTTATTGCAAAAGGATTCTTACTCAACATCTGCTTTTCTAGTAAAGTGCATATTGCACATTTCCTTATTCAGATAACATCTTCAAATAAGGAATATTTGTCAATCGAATGCAGCTTTGGCAGATGCATGTTTCTGCTGAGCTCTTCTATTTTATTTTGCACCTGAAAATACTGTGGATGTGATTTGTTTTCCATAAACCTTGTGGAACAATTGTCAGGTTTCTGTACATTTCAGGCCCCGCATGATCAAAGTCAGGCTATATCATTTACTGCTCTTGATACGTGCTTTGTTTTGAGCTAAGTGTTACTTTGTTTCATATTCTCTTGGCCATATTATCCAAGCTGCCTGTTATAGACAGGGCTCCACCTGGGAAGGTGTTTTACAGTGTATAACATACAGCACCTTGTGCATTCAGTCATGCTTTTATGCCAGAATCCTATGATTTTCTTACATTCCTGGATATGGCTGTTACTTTAAATCTAAAAATAATCAATGACCTGTTTTAAATAGAATGATGATAAATCTGCAGGGTACTGTAATTCTGGATGTTTATTCATACACACAATGAAATAGGGACATAAAATCATATATCAGTTACTTATGCATTATTTTTGTAATCATAATAGCAGTGCACAAAGCCATATTTGTCATAATTAACTTGAATCTGATGTAGATTATAGAGCTCTTTAGAAGAGAAATGCAACCCTCCAGAATTACATGCATTTCACTGTTGTGTATTGGTTTTGGTTTACTTGGAAACCAAAGGGTTTGATGGAGTGCCTCTGTACAGATGAAGGTTCATAGATTGTCCTCTCTGAAGTGCCAGAACCTCACAGCACATTACAGGAGGCGTCTAGACAGTGTAATCCCTGCCAGAATAGGATTTACAACGTGCTCCCTACAGAGGTTTAGCATAAGTAAATGTGAACCTTGTGTTTGCGGAACTTTATTTACAACCAACATGACTTTGCTCTGTGCAATGAAATTACGGTTCCTGTATAATATTTTTAGACTTTTTTTAAGAAGAAAACATTATCGAATATGTAAATATTTGATGTTTTTTGTTGCCATTTCATCACAGGTATGAATATATTTGGACGGCAATGAAAGTCATTATGATCTTTAGTATCCCATTAGGTGATTCTTTTAAAAAATGTAACTCGATTCTACTGAATCCAAACAAGTGGAGATTTCAATTTCTATATGAGACTCTTTCCTAGATGCAGTGATACTGGAGTCTGAGATTTTGGCCAGATGTGTGTATTGCAGATCGTTCAATCAGAGCTGCCCAATGTTTCACAACCTGTCTCATGGTTATCATGTCAGCATATGCTGCTTGCGCTGTGCCAGAAACTCCACTGCTGTCCGAGATGGGTGATTGGAGGTGATTATGTCAGCAGATTATTGAGGGAGGATCTCGTCAGGTTGGGTGGAATGGTGGGGGATAAATTGAAAATGCTTCTCTATCAGTGACAGGGTATGGTGGTTTGAGTTTGCCTGCCTCAACCTGTAGTTGATAGGTAATATGCATAGGAACTGGGATACTGAGAAGTTCACTGGTGCAAATAAGTGCAGTTTTAAAGAAAAGCATTATGACAAAAAATGTAATTGAGTAAAGAAATACAACAATATCTGGCTGAACCAGGGGCTCCACGCGCATTCATACTGGAAGCACAAGTGGATGTATTGGGAATAAGCGTCTCGATGGCGCAGGTGTAGTCCTGTGGTGTCTGTGTCTCCGTGTCAAGAGAGGTTGGTGTGTGCACACAGTGGAGTCCTGGCCAGCTGCAGTGTAATCTTATTAACAAAAGCAGTTTAACATCACACTTGTCACTTCCAATAGAAAAAGAAGAGATTAACTTAATAGCATCATAACTACACAGATTTTATTGTCAAGAACATTGTTTTTTGCTTATTTGTGTTTATTGGAAGAGTTAGGTAATTCATTTTCTCCCTCTTCTCCATCCTTCTGTTACCATAGCTTTGTGTTCATTCAGTCAGGCTGCTCAGCTGGAATTAGCACTCCCTGTGCTGTGGATATAGAGCTTGTTGAGGAATCCTTGCACAGCAGTTTTGCAGCTGACAAACTCGTGTGTGCGTGTATCCCTGTGTCCATGTGTGTGTCCGGGTACCGCTGCCCGGGCCCTGCAGCAGGATAGTGTGTGTGGAGTCTGCAAGCCCCTGAGAGAGATGGATTCTTACATCAGTCGGCACAGCTGTGTTGTGGTGGTTCTGGGCTCACTGGTGAGTGGAGGTAGAGTAAGGGGAACGAGTGAGAAACTTTTATATAATGTTGCATAAATCTGTAGCTGCATCTGTGCTAATACAGATGGTTACCTGCAGAGAAGAACAAAGGAGCTGAACTGATGTAATTTGTTATACACACGTTTTGTGCACAATCTTGTTTATCTGGGCTTGCAAAGCAGTGGCTGATATAAAGGACTCTCCACGAACCCGTTCTCAATCTGTTTTTTTATCCATTTGTTTTCTATTACAGGGAGACCTGGCAAAAAAGAAGATATATCCCACACTTTGGTGAGTGCAATCTGTTTGCATATTCCTGCAGTATGAAACTGAGCCCTGTTAGGAAGCAACAGCTGAGTTAGGAGCACAGACATACAACTCGGCATCAGGTCAAGCAGGGCATGAAAAATATTTATTCCTTTTTTTGGAAAGTTTTGGAGATCTCGGACTGTCTCGCTATCCGAGGGAGATTGTTTTGATATTGCAGGGCTGTGTGCTGTCTCTCTGGCCCAGTGCTCACTGTGCTCTCACCTCTCACCTCTCTGTATCTCACAGGTGGCTGTTCAGGGACAGTCTGCTCCCAGAAGACACTCGCTTCGTGGGGTTTGCTCGTTCCAACCTGACTGTGGACGACATCCTCAAAAACAGCGGGCCGTATCTCAAGGTCAGAGAGACCAGGGGAGGGCTGTGGGAAAGAACGTGGGAACAAGGGAGATGGGGATCAGGACTGGGAAAAGGAAAGGAAATATGACTAATTTTTTCTACTTGGTGTCATTCAATAAACATATGTAATTTATTTTGCAATTGGCAAGTGCCTTTGTCCTGCGTTAAGTACACCTGCTAGATTCTGTGACGGCAGCCTTTAGCCTAATGTGGAAGAACAGAGATCATTTACCACAGGGCTGCATGAGGCTCAGTGGTCAACTTTGCTGCCTCGCAGTGCTGGGGCCCTGGGTTCAGTTCCAGACCTGGGCTGGTGTCTGCACTCAGGCTGAGTGGAGACATACTGGTACAGTAGGTTAAATTAGTTAAATTACAGACTGCTCAAGCCAAACTGCCCCACCACATTGCCTGCCTTATCGCAACTTTGCAACACATTCTTAGATTTCTTTAGTTCTAAGATTGATAATATCCGGCATCACATTCTCTCCACTACGCATATCATTTCCATACCTCCTCCCTCCTTACACTTATGAAACCCACCAGATCTATTTTAGATCCCATTCCCACCACTTTATTTCAGTCCCCTTTCTCTTCTCTCTGTCCCATTGTCCTCAATATTATACATGAATCTTTGAGCAATGGCACTGTACCAACGGTCCTCAAAACTGCTGCCATTACCCCCATGCCAAAAAAGCCTAACATGGCTCTCGACAACCTTAACAATTTTTGCCCCATCTCCAACTTACCCTTTCTTGCAAAAATTCTAGAACGTGCTGTCACACTTCAGTTACATAACCACCTCATGACAAACAACCTTTTCGAGCCCCTCCAATCTGGCTTCCGTCAACTTCACAGCACAGAAACTGCCCTGGTCAAAGTCACCAACGATCTTCTAATAGCTGCTGATTCTGGTTCTCTTTCTATACTCATCCTTCTTGATCTCAGTGCTGCTTTTGACACTGTTGACCATAACATCTTACTTTCTCGTCTTGAGACTGTGTTTGGAGTTTCTGACACTGCTCTCAAATGGTTCAAATCATACCTCACTGATCGCTCTCACTTTGTCTCTCTCAATGGGTACAGGTCTGAAAATGGTTTGTTAAGTCTGGTGTTCCTCAGGGCTCAATACTGGGCCCCTTGCTCTTGGTCAGCTTTTAAGATCACATGGACTCAGCTATCATTTCTATGCTGCCAATACTCAAATATACATCCATACCAAACCTGACACTGATGTGGGTGTCTCTATTCTATCTAATTGCATCTCTGACATTTTGGATGACTCAAAACTTCCTTCATCTTAACTGCAACAAGACTGAAGTCATGCTTATTGGCACCCCCCATCGACTTCATAAAGCCAGTCCTGTAACCCTATATGTAGATGGTTCTGTACTTGAGCTTCAATCTAAATTGAAAAACCTTGGGGTTATATTCGATTCTGGCTTAACATTCGACCCACATGTGCAGCATATTGTCAGAACATATTTTTTTCACCTCAGAAATATTGCTAGACTACACCCTATGCTATCACTAACTGTGGCTGAAAAGCTGATCAACACATTTGTGTTCTCTAGAATTGACTACTGTAATGCTCTACTCGCTGGGGTATCTATGTCTACTTTGAACAAACTGCAGTATGTCCAAAATTCAGCAGACAGAATCCTGACCAGGTCTAGTGCAAATGATCACATTACTCCTATCCTGGAGTCCTTGCACTGGCTTCCTGTCAAATTCGGTGTGGACTTTAAAATCCTCATGCTCACCTACAAGGCTCTGCATGGCTTGGCACCTCAGTACCTGTCTGAACTTTTATCGCCCTATTCCCCATCTCGCAACCTTCGCTCCTCTAATTCTGGTCTCCTTACTGTCCCCCAAGCCTGTCTACATTGTATGGGTGACAGGACCTTCTCCTATTATGCCCCCAAGCTCTGGAACTCTCTGCCCAAGGATATCAGAGAGTCGCCTTCTCTAAACTCCTTCAAATCCAGACTCAAAACCTTCTTCTTTAGAAAAACCTTTACTGAACTGGTTCCATTCTTCACCCCTCTGCTTTTCTTAGTACCACCATCCACGGTCTCCTTTGTATATTGTAATTGTGTTTTATCTTGTGCATTTTTATTTATTTATTGTTGTTGTCATTCTGTAAAGTGCTTTGAGAAGCCACCTTTAAAGGCGCTATATAAAATAAAGTTTATTATTATTATTATTATTATTATTATTATTATTATTATTACTACTACTTCTGGGAAGACTGTCCCAGGTGTGTGTGCATGTCTGTGTGTCTGTCCTGCACGGACCCTGAATTGGATGAAGCAGTTCGATAATGGATGGACAATGAAAAGTGTTAATGAGCACTCATGCATGCAAATCCTGAAGTACTTCCTGAGAAGAAATGAACATGATGGCATTACTGAGGGACTGAGAACAAGAATAAACAATGGAAATGTTTAGAAAATTTTCTTCGTTTCTCTCTGGTGCAGTTGCAATTTAGATTTAGTGGCACCTAGCAGGTCAACTAGAGGACAGCAAGAGAGGTACTTTCCTGAGAATCATCGCCAAGTTATGATCAAACCAGTTCTAACTGCAGAACAATTTAGAGCTGGGTAGCAACTGATCTGCATCTTTCAGGATTAAGTCTGTTTCCTGACTCTCTCTCTCTCACAGAAGTCGCTGACAAGCCCACTTGTCATGTTTGCAGATATCGATTTGTCCAGGAATGTAATCAATAGCAAAGGGTTTAATCAGGGGTATTAATCTGAAACAAGAAATACGCAGAATACAATTCTTGATAAACGTATTGACAATTTAGTGAAGACAAAGCCCAGATATAACCTCTAATCTCATAAGGATAAACAGTTCTTGTTTCAACAGGTAGACAATAAACTAAGCTTAAAACTACTGCACTGAACAAATTCTGATTTCATTAAATGTGTAAAAAATAATTTTTACACCTGGTGGAAGGTGATAGAAAAGCTTGGTTTGAGGGTGCAATCTGTTTCAACAAAACAGCTTGTACAGTGACAGTTTTAAATTATACCCATTGCACATGAATTAAAAGAAAGTATGTTACAAAGTCTGACAGCAAGCGACCAAGAGCCTTGCAATGAAAAGATGCAGTTAAAAAAGCTAAAATAAGTTTACAATGCAACATGTAAACGGCACGTTACTAAATCAGAGTCTTGGGGCACAAAGTGAAGAACTCCAACACACAAGAATGCACTAAACCTTGGTACCTAGTTTGTGACTCTGCAATAAATAATTAAATAAAATTCTGTTCTGCTCCCTACTGCAAGAAACAATTTATTGAACTGTTCCAAAATGGTTTTTTTCTGTCCTCCTGGTTCTGATCCAGTAGTGAGGGTGTTGCAGTATTTAGCTCAGAGTTTCCTATGTAGACTATAGGGGGGAAGTCAAAGGGTAGTGTTATTGTCTGTATTAGAGCTAATGTGAAGTTTCCATTAGCTCAACCTGACTCCAGCAGGCTGGTTTGTGCCTCCAGTGAAAGTCCCTGAAGTGGAGCTGCCTGCCATTGTAACGCCTGCTCTGACCTCTGGGTGGCGCAGTGATACACAGCTCCTCTGTGCATGTGCATGTGCAAAGTCAGCTAATTAATAAATGCAATTAATAAATCATTATCATCATCACTAAGAGCATTTAACTAACATAGCTTGCTAAACATTTGGTATTGTTACATATTTTGCTGTCTATGCAGGTATCTTTAGATCTGTGATTTTATCGGCTGCCATTTATGATGTACAGTCAGTTTTCCTATCACTTCTGTTTTCTTCTGCAAACACTCTTAATATGTCCTGATGGCCATAAAGGTAAGAATTGCTTTATTAAAGCCTCCTTTGGCCTTCCTGGTGAGCCCTTCTGGTTTTCCTTCTTGGCTACTTTCTCATGAAAATTTCATGTGAAAACTTTAACCTGCCCACCCTAACTGTACAGGTTTGAAAAGAGGCAAACTCTTGCCTTGAGACGTCTGGTCTGAGCTGCCCTTTCTGATGTGTTTGATCGGGGGAGTTTCTTGATCTTTATTGCTCAGAACTCAGACGTCCGTGTTCTAATGTGCCTTTTCCAAGGTGTTCAATTATCCTGTAAACATCAGGCGATGTGTGAGTTGCAGTATCACCTGTTGTGCCTGTAAGCTGCCATTGCAGTGAATACTGTGGTATTCAGTGATCCTCCTTGTCACTCACAATTTGAACTTCCAGCGCCCTTTTTTACTTTAAATTAAAAAAAATGTTTTCTCTGGCAGTGACAATGTGCAAATTCAAAATCAACTTAATTGTATGAACTGTATCATAAGCTTTGTGTGTGCAGGAGAGATGTCTCAGTATTTGCTTGCAGTATGACTTCTTTTCCTTACCAAGCAGCAGTAAAAATGAAAATGTGCGGTCTTTCATTGACTGAAGCCTTTGATTACCAGCACAACGTACCCTCCCAGCCCTGCATTCCCTCAGCTCACGGTCTGTATGCCTCTCTGTGTTCCCAGGCAGTGGAGTCGGAGCAGGAAAAGCTAACTCAGTTCTTCCAGCGGAACTCCTACCTTTCTGGGCGCTACGGCGAAGAGGCGTCGTTCCGCAGCCTCGATGCCCACATCTCCTCGCTGCCCAACGGGACCTGTGCCAATCGCCTCTTCTACCTGGCGCTGCCCCCGAGCGTGTACCAGGATGTCACCCGGAATATCCGCCGTGCCTGCATGAGCACCAAGTACGAACTTCCTGCAGCTCTGCTGCCACTGGGGGGCGCTGCTGTGCCCCTGTTCCTCATTGCTCTCAGTGCCAGAGGCCTGTTCCTCTTTTCCCAGTCATGTGACTGGTCCTGTGTTGCACCATCTCATCAGTGTTACTGTGTGACTCTGATCTGTATTTGGCTGCTGCAGCACGATTCCTGCACAACATTCATCCACAACACCACTGTCTGGGCAGAGGATAATTCCCACGGGCAAAATCACCTCTGCCTGCTTGAACTCTGCCAAAACGCTGCTCGAGTTTCCCTCTAGATTTCAGAGGGGGTGACGTCAGGGGCAGCACGAGCAGTGCTGTAATCTGCTTTTTGCGTAGGTGTATAGATTTGCATTGTCATGCTGTTATTGGAGAGAAGATTCACAATCAAAAGACACTTGTCTACTCGGTATGAGAAGAGTTTCTCAGAGTTTCTCTTGAACTGGGGTCTTGAATTGTCCTCAGGTCAGCCTGTCTCCTCACACTGTGTTTTCAGAAACTTTTTCAGAGATTTTGTTTTAAGTATATGAATTGAAAGTGGAGATTGTGTCTGTGGGGGTCCACAGTGGGGTCCAATGGTTATGTTTCTGGAGCACCAAATATTCATCCAAAGTAATAAGACTTTGTATGTATTGACCACTTCCCTCTCTTTATCCTTACTCATGTTTCTCTCTCCTTGTCTCCCAGGGGCTGGAATCGGGTGATTGTGGAGAAGCCTTTTGGGAAGGACCTGGAGAGCTCGGACCAGCTGTCCAAGCACCTGTCCTCACTGTTCTCAGAGGAGCAGATCTACCGCATTGACCACTACTTGGGGAAGGAGATGGTCCAGAACCTCATGGTGCTGAGGTCAGGACCTGGGGAAGCTCTCTCTCGAAACAAATGTCTACACAAATCAGCACCTGATCCTGTACATCACTCAAGATCTGGTGACCTGATTGACTGCTTCACTGTGTTCACTGTCTCTCCCACAGGTTTGGGAACCGAATCTTTGGCCCAATCTGGAACCGGGACAGTGTGGCATGTGTGGTTCTGACCTTTAAGGAACCCTTTGGGACACAAGGCAGAGGGGGATACTTCGATGAGTTCGGCATTATCCGGTATGTTGCACCACAAGTCTTTGTGCCCCTCTTTCCCATTGTCTGTAGAGTTTGTCTTCGTCAGAGGTTCACTGCTGAATTGACTGAAGCTGCTCTCTCTGTCCCAGGGATGTCATGCAGAATCACCTGTTGCAGATGTTGAGCCTGGTTGCCATGGAGAAGCCGGCCTCCACGAGCTCGGATGACGTCAGAGATGAGAAGGTGACTTACAGAGACTCTCTTTAAGAAGCTGTGGCAGCCTTAGAGACAGCATGTTTCTCTGCAACGTTCGCACACTGCAGTGTGTGTGCTGAGCCCTGTCTCTCCTGCAGGTGAAGGTGTTGAAGTGTGTCCGGCCAGTGTCACTGGATGATGTTATTCTGGGCCAGTATGTGGGTGATCCCAATGGCGAGGGGGAAGCAAAACTTGGTTACCTAGACGACCAGACCGTACCCCGTGGGTCCCGGACAGCTACCTTTGCCACAGCTGTGCTGTTTGTCCAGAATGAGCGCTGGGATGGTGAGGGACTTTCGGATTGTCTGCCAGCCTGTGTCTCTGCCCTCCAGTGTCCTTCGTGCTGCACGGTGTTTGTCTGTTCCTAGCTCATCCCCCTCCTCTCAAGCCGCGGTGCAGCGTGCCTCTACACCCATCTCCGCGTTCCCTCTCCTCCTCTGCAGGGGTGCCGTTCGTGCTGCGCTGCGGGAAGGCCCTGAATGAGCGCAAGGCGGAGGTGCGGCTGCAGTTCTGCGACGTCCCGGGCGATATCTTTGGCAAACACTGCAAGCGCAACGAGCTGGTGATCCGAGTGCAGCCCAACGAAGCCGTCTACGCCAAGATGATGACCAAAAAGCCTGGAATGTTCTTCAACCCAGAGGAGGCTGAGCTGGACCTCACCTATGGCAGCCGCTATAGGGTCAGAGAGACAGATGTTGTCATTTTGATGAGTAATAGACAGTGTCAGAACGAATGCTTTCTGCTTATCATGTTCTAACTTAAAGGAGACCACAAGGCTAATAATCATAATCTAAGCGTAATGTTAACATTCAGCACTAACCTCGAGCACCTGGCCCCTCAAACCCTACCTGCCCCCATGCAGGCAGTTTGTTTGGGCAGGAGGGGCTTTTGCTGATGCTCAGCTGCCTTGTCTCTGTGCTGCAGGACATGAAGCTGCCCGACGCCTATGAGAGACTCATCCTGGATGTGTTCTGCGGGAGTCAGATGCACTTTGTCCGCAGGTCAGTTTAGCTTGGACATGAATTTGCTCTGGTTTTCTCTTGCTGCTTCAGCATCCTCCTGTCGTGCGAAGCTGAGCTGTCTAGGTTAGCTGGGGTCTCTAATTTGACTGGCTGTCCATCCAGGGTGTATCCAGCCTTGTGCTCATCGTCTGCTGGGTGAGGTTCCTGTTCAAAGTGGCCCGGTATTGTTCGGGTTTTTTTTTTAAATGCAGTTTTTGAAAATGTCTGGATGAATTTGTCCTTTCAAGACGAGCCCCTGTTTCCTGGAGTTCGGTCGTAAAGAGCTATGGGACAGGAGCACAGTGGGACTGGGCAGCATCTGGGGAAGGCAGTTAGGTGGCCGAAGGATGAGTGATGGAGGGAGAGGGAGACGCCAGGTAAGGGGTGGTGGGGGAGGGGAAAGTGGGGGGAAGTAGTTGTGTGGAGCTGTCGTGCTTATTGCTATGAGGCTGTTCCTGGCTCTGGCAGTTTCCAGTACAGGATATCGGCAATACAACATGGAGACATCTGCAGCACAGTGACTGGAATTTACAGTGAGAACTTTTACAGGGAGCCATTCACATTTCTTACCAGAATCAAAGTCTAGAGCACAGCAGTCCATAGAGTTTAATAAACTGGCGAGGAAATATATACAGTAGTTGGTTCTGTTTTAAAGAAACATGGCGAACATCATGTCTGTTGTTAAAAGGGTGTGATAAGAGCCAAAACTAGTGTAAAGAGTGTCTTTGTGCAGATTAAGAATTGTTGAATGCACCAATAAAGGTGATGTAATTAGCAGAGCACTACAGAGATCTGTATTAGAATCTATATGATGAGTAAATTTGTGACGTTTGCAGATGATAATGTAGTAATAAACTTTATTTTATATAGTGCCTTTTAAAGTTGGCTTCTCAAAGCACTTTACAGAATGACAACAGCAACAACAACAATTTAAAAATAAACAATAACAAATACACAAGATAAACACGGTGAGAATACGCAGAGGAGACTGTAGATGGTGGTAGAAAATACAGTAGGAGCAGGGGGGTGAAGAATGGAACCAGTTAAGTAAAGGCTCTTCTAAAGAAGAAGGTTTTGAGTCTGAATTTGAAGGAGTTTAGAGAAGGTGACCCTCTGATATTCTTGGGGAGAGAGTTCCAGAGCTTAGGGGCATACAAGGAGAGGGCCCTGTCACCCATACAATGTAGATGGGCTTGGGGGACAGTCAAGAGACTAGAATTAGAGGAGCGAAGGTTGTGAGATGGGGAGTAAGGTGATAATAGTTCAGACAGGTATTGAGGTGCCAAACCATGCAGAAGTCAACATGAAACTTGACAGAAAGCCAGTACAAGGACTCCAGGATAGGAGTAATGTGATCACTTGCACTAGACCTGGTCAGGGTTCTGGCTGCCAAATTCTGGACATACTGGAGTTTGTTCAAAGTAGATTTAGATACCCCAGCGAGTAGAGCACTACAGTAGTCAATTTAGAGAACACAAATGTGTTGATCAGCTTTTCAGCCACAGTTAGTGATGTTTCTGAGGTGAAAGAAAGATTTTTTAACAATGTGCTGCACATGTGGGTCAAATGTTAAGCCTGAATCAACGATGAAACGATGCCAAACTGCACTAAATGCAGATGTTTTGTGAACACAAAATTGTCTGCCGTAGTCACTGCCTCACCATTTTAATTGATTAATGCTTTCAGTATTTACATTTTGAGCAGATTTTATTGTCAGTTGCTTTGAATAAGCATCTGCCAAATGAATAAATGTAAACTCTGAGGAAGTGCGTTTAACACTGAGAACACAAAGGGTTGTGGGAGTCTGGAACACGTTTGCTCAGTGCTGATGCAATGATGTTGGAGCGAAAACCTTGGCTTCTTCCAAAAAGTGGCTGGATGAGATCCTCAGAGCGACTGGCTTCAGTGAAATGAGGTGGATAAGGTGAATGGCCGCTTCTCTTTTGTCTAACACCTTTGTTGTTATACTCTGCTGCCATCTGCTGGATTCACCAATGTAATACAGTTCACCAAAGCTGCACCACTGCTCTTCCCACCACTATTTAGGGAAATATTTACAAAAAAGAGGGGAAAATCCTAATGTTATCAAATCGGAAAAGCTTTAAAGTGCCCGTATAACAATTCAGAAAGATCAGTTTAGAACTTCAGCAGGGCCTTCCCTGAAGGAAAGCAACACTCTGGTGTCCATCTCTTCAAGAGGAGTGGGCCAGCAAACGAAGAGTGAGGTGCAGGCTCTCTCCAGCAGATGGAGCTCTGCTCTCATTTCACAGACAATCACTCCTGTGCATGAACTTGCTGGCTGAGTCACTGTACTGATTATGCTAAAAGGAGCAGGATGGCAGGTTAAAATAAAGCTAGAAGGGGATCTGTTGAAGAGCTTGTTGAGGATATGAAAAGGAAAGTAACAAAGACTGTGATTGTTCTTATCACTGTGAACTCATACCCACTGTGACTGAGCTGCAGGCGGTTAGTGTGTGCAAGAGGACCAGGGTCCTCGGCCGTCTCAGGCTCTGGCTTTGGTGAAGAATGGCAGGCAGCCCCAGTCAGACACCTCCGGCCACACTTCTCTTCCTCTGCTGTGAGACTGGCGCTCTGATGGATTAATCTCCAGCTCTCCCTATTAAACCCCACCCTGCTGATTACTGTTATAGAGGTTTGCACAGTCCACAGGCTACGTTTAGCTCCACGTGCATCACGGTTAGAGCTGTGTTTCACTGCGTCACCTCGGCGCTGATCCAGGTCAGCTCATTTCAAGGATCTCCATGTCGTTTCCTTTTCTCTTCACACCAGTCATCTGTCTTTACTTCCCCACACAGCGGCAGACAGATTCGTGTTCACAGAGCATCTGTGTTTGCACCGACCGGACTGCTGCTCCAGCACACACATCCAGCACAGCAGCTTCTCATCCCGCTCTGCCTGGTGTATCATACAGGCCCTGGCACTGCAAGTTTGATAGTTATTACATGGATGCAGAAATGCTGTGGTAAAACCACACAGTTTGACTCTGCAGTCGTGGGCGGCTCTATAGTGGCTTCATATGGACGTATCAAAGGCTGTCATTGGAAACAGTTTTTAAGAGCTTCCAGCGCTGTGTAGCTTGTATGCAGGAGTTCTGGTCCGTACCTCCCCAGTTCCTGTTGTCTGTAGCTTTTCACACACCCACTGCCCATACCTCGGTCTTTTTTCTTTTATTTCTTGCTCTTTCAGTCCTGTGTGTGCCTGACAGTGTCTCGTTATCTCCCCTGCAGTGACGAGCTGAGGGAGGCCTGGAGGATCTTCACCCCGCTTCTGCACAAGATCGAGTCTGAGAAAATACAGCCCCTCCCCTATACCTACGGCAGGTCAGTGCTGAGAGTGGGGCAGTGCAGCAGTGGAGAGAATACGCTCCTTGCAGCTCACTGTCTCAGTGTGACTGGCTGTTGCAGTACTGTGCTGGTCTGATGGGAGACCCAGGTTGAATATTTCGACTCTGTTGTGACTGCACAGTGTTCTTACACCTGCCAGGAGCACATTCTCTCCACAGCAACAGATTTCATGTTTGGGACAAATTAATTAATTAATGGGCATGCAAGAAGTTGACTTCACTATGATAATATATGAAATATATTTTCTGCTGAATAAGAAATACAGTATTTCTGTTTCACCCTGTGGTTCTCGGGTGATTTCTGAAAGTGTAAGCAAATGTGTTACATGTGCATGACCCAGAGGGAAGTAGGAGAAACTAAGGGGGATGTGCTGTATTAAACACATGTGGGACAGGAGACACTTCTTTACACGGAGGCTTGGGGTTTCTGTTTTCTTGTCCATTCTCGGTGCTGAAGCTGATACCTTGGCTTCAGGAAATGAAAAAAACACATCCTTAGATCTCTCTCTTGCTAATAATCAATCAAGCTAGATGGGCTGGATGATCTGCTCCAATTCATAACAGTTTTTATGAATAAAACCCATTATTAATAAAAATATCCACTTGTATTTAAGTGGGGATTTTTACCTCAAAGGTCACCAGAGGAGAGGTCCCACCCACTGCACCGCAGATCAGGGCAAGTGAGGCACAGAGCTCTGAGCTGGCTTGAAGCCAGCAGTATAACATTGATTGTTTCAGTGTTACTTGTAACATTTGTATTAAATGGCTAAGAACTGTTAAATCATGGTCTGAGTAACTGCTCTTACCTCCTTGAATACATTTGCTCTTTAGTAGTACTGAAATGTGGTTTGTTAGACAATATATGCATGTACTATCGGGTGCTTGATGTTATCCAATTACTTCAGCTAAATGCAAAGATAATTATAGTTATTTGCCTTTTAAGAAATGCTGAGGTACTGTAAACCAGCCTAGTTTCCCTTTGTTCCCACAAAGATCGTTTCCTGGAATTCAGCTGAGTCTGAAATCCGACACTGGCGTGTCTATTGTTAGTGTGCAGCACCTGACTTACCTGAGTGGAGGAAAGTTAGATCAACAAAGTGCTCTATGTTTTAACAATTGGGTATTCACCTGCGTTTCCTCTCGACCGTCACCTCCTGCCGATCGATGTGAGGGGGGAGCAGAACACGGAGCGACAGGGAGAGGGGCTGCTAGGACACAGAGCCCAGTGACGCACAAACAGGTGTTCAGGAGATATGGACAGCAAACCCCCTGGCTTCTGTGAAGGGCTCTGCAGTGCCCCCCCTCCTGCGCCAGGAGCTCAGGGCTGTTTGCAGTGTCACAGTAGAACAATATACAGTAGATTACGTAGGTCAAGTCTGATTACGTCAGCAAGCGCAGACTGCAAAGGAACAAGTAAAGGTTTATTCCATGCTGAAAAGGGAAGAAAAGAAACGCAAAGCTGCTAAGTTCCGGCTTTGGGTGTGACGCTTGTCCTGAAGGAAATGTGCAGTATTCTGTATGGAATTTAGCCCCGGATCTCTCCCGAACATGTTTAGATGTTTAGATGTCTTTGTGGCACTAGCCTAATCACGAATGAGGGGTTGTGTACAGAACTCACTGTTTTCCTCTCTTTACCTACTTCCCTTTATCTGATTAATGAGGTAGCCTGTGTTAATGGATGAATTGGGAATTTGATTCAGTGAGCAGGGAGCAAGGGAGAAACACGTTTCTGTGCTTGCCGATCTGTCTGCCTGAGAGGCGCTGTGCTGCAGGCAGGGGAGGTGTGAGGGTTCGAGGTGTGTGAAGGGGGGCATTGGGCAGGGGGGTAAGCTGGTGCTTGTAGTGTGATGGAAGGGGGGTCTGGTGATGTCAGAGCACAGGAGAGTGAGTGTCTCTGCAGGCTTGTGTCTGTCAGTGTTGCTCTGTTTTTGGGTGATGCTGTGTCCTGAGCTTCAGGGCTCCTTGGTGTCTGTTGGTGCCACTGTGAGAGGTGGTGAGTTTCCTCAGCTATTCTTTGTGGACCTTTATAGTCCTCTCTGTGAGCTCCAACACCTCTCTTAATTCAGCTACATCTGCAGCCTTTGTTGCACTGTTGCATGTCTTTCATTTCAGTCCTCTGCTGTTTGAGTGCCGTCCTGGACTCGCTTACTTTTGCTATTTTCAATACCTTGTATTGTATCTTTTAGCTGCCTCTGTGAACCTTGCCAAACTAATTTCTTTGAACTCTATGAAGTCCAGGGTAGAGTGTTTCTTTCTCAGGAGCCTCAGTGAGCTGTGGCCTGTGTGATCTGTAGCAACAACAGTGCGGTTTCTGGGGGAGTCGGGGGGAACTTTGTGTCTGAGCAGCGGTAGTGCGGACTGGGGCTGCTGTCTGTCGGTTGCTGTGTTTCCAGGCTCAGTGTCAGCTGGTGTCGGAGACTCGGCTTGGGGGAGCCTGGTGACGGGGTCCCCCCCTTATTTCTGGGGGTGGTTTCCCCAAAACTTGCATTTCAAATACAAAACAGCTAAACTCCAAGTTTCCATTCCCAAACATATTTTAAAAAAATTACATACAGGCTTTTTATAGGCTTTCTTTTTTGTCTTTTACCATTTTTTATTCTTGGTCTATTTTTTTTTTTTCATTTTTATTCCATCCGTTCTTTTTTCCCCTTATCTATACTTATTTTGTTTCTTCATTCTTTTGCATTTGATCTGTTTCTCTTCAGATGTTAGACCCTGTCTTAAGTCTGCAGCCCCCTGTATTTCTCTGTATTTCTCTGGATTATGCTGATGTTTGTGTTTTTCATTGTCTTTCGGAAGTATTCAGAGTTCTCTAGGGTCAGGTCTGCACTGTACAATTCCCATCAACAGTGAAGGTTTTAGAGGAGGTAGCTCTTCTTCCCCTGACCTCTCTCTGTCCCTCTCTCTCCTCAGCCGGGGGCCAGCAGAGGCAGATGAGCTGCTGAAGAAGGTGGGGTTCCGGTATGAGGGGACGTACAAGTGGGTGAATCCCCACAAACTGTGAGGGACACTGAGGCACAGGATGGGGGGGTGAGCTCCAGTTTACAGGCCCGACAGCAGGTTCACCATCATGATGATCAGGTCCACAGAGGTGAACGTGCTCAGGGACAGACACCAGGCTGTGGGAGAGGACGCTGTGCCTTAACTATCTGATATAAAATAAAGAAATTTAAGTTGCTGTTAAACCTGTGTGTTCAAAGCTAACTAAACAGTATTGTTTGTGCCACTTACTGGCTTGCATTCGACCAGATAAGCTCAATTTGTAAAAACTAGTTTGTCTTGTGTCATTTGACACATTCCAATTTACTGCCATTTAAATTTGACAGCTTCATAATTCAAATAAATCAGTTTTGGCCCAAACACTATGACTCACCCTCTGCCTGTGCATGAGAATGAACACATGTGTAATCGCTTACACACAAGATTTGTGCTTATTTAATGGAAAAACTTCTTATCTCGGTCATCTCTTCCCTAAATACTCCTATTGAGGTCTGAGCCCTCCTTTGTGCTGTTTAGCCCCAGTGAAACTGGACACCAAGCATGGTTTTAAAGTGCCCCAGTGCCCCCTTTGCCCTGCCTGAGACAGCAGTAGTGCTGTTTTCTGCCAGGGCACCTTGGCACAGTTCTGTTCAGGAATACAAGAGCACCCCTACAGCTGTTCAAGCCTGTAGTTCAATATACGTAGAAAAGAACCTTATATTCAAGACATTTTATTTTAAGTTTAATGGTTTAAAACTTGAATGTTTTTTTTAATAATGCAATCTGTGACAAAAAGTCACTAATATTTAAATTTGTTTGGGGCATTTACCCTATACCCTATATTTATTTTTTAAATGTTTTTCCATGATTTGTTATATGCAGTGACTGGTTGGTGCAGTACTGTACGTGTCTGGTCAGTGGCACTGTGCTGTGACACTGCTGACCGGCTCCTCTAGGGCAGATGAGGAAATTAACTCCAATATTGCTTTAAAACACAAACCTGCATTTATACTTATATTTGTAATAAACCTCAATAAAATAAACAGCAATAAACCCACAGCCAGTGCTGTCAGTCTTAGAATTTGAAAAGCTTAGTATTGATTGAGGTTTGGAAAGTACTGCTGATTGATCCTGGAGCTCAGGAATCACCTGTCTTAATATAGGGGTTGGGGCTTTGAACTTTGAATCTTGCTTATTCTGACCAAAGCGTCTTAACCAGGGTCTTACTTTGTTATCAGTATTTTTACTTCAAGTGTAAGCAGCATTTATATTGTTGTACAAATATATACACTGATATGATATATCGGGATGGACAATAATACTGTACACAAGGCCAGGACACATACATTCCTGTGCATCCAAACACTCCTCTTTAAACTTATGAAATATACCTGAAAATGATCAATCGCATGTGCTGAATTACATTGTCAGTTTAGTTTTAAAACCTGTGTGATTTTTGCTGTCAAACTCAGGAGGACACCGAGTCCTGCAGGTCACATGCAGCATTCCTGCAGAATTAAAGGACCCTAAATCCTTATGGATCCCAGAAGCTATCCCATAGAATGACTTGAGGAGTCCTTGATTTTTGTCTTATGAAAGGGCTCTACACAGGAGCCTGCTTGGGGGCTCCCCAAGTCCTGGAGCAGAGTGAGTGTTTGAGAAGCTCCGCTGGAGCAGTCAGCTGAGATGGCCAGCAGGGTTTCAGTGGTTCTCTCCAGCGTAGTGGCAGCAGTGAGGCCAAGCACACTGCTCCGTCCGGCCATGCAGGCATCTGACCCAGGCAGGGGTAGGGGAGTCAGTATGACCTCTGCGAGTCCATTTTATAAACGCTGCGTTTTTGTTTTCAATGCAATATTTAGCATAGGTGCTTGCAGTTTTGGCCTCGCAGCTCAGAGATTACCCATTCAAACCATTCCTCCTCCGCAGGTGCAAAGAGATAAAGTCCAGCCGATTAACAACTGGCAATTCCCAATTGGAGGCTGCAAAAAAATCCAACTAATTATTTCTTTAAAAAATTAAGTGGGTACCAAATATTTTAAATATTTTATAGATAAAAATACTGGGATCTTTTTTTTCAATTGTGTTTGTAGTTGAAATATATGAGAATTTCCCTTTATGTGGGAATGGAGGAAGGTACTTGGTCTGACTGGTCTGTCTGGTTTCCAGCAGCTGATAAAGCGCTCTTGAGGAATCTCAGTGACTCAACCACTTCCTCAGGCACAGAGCAAACGTCTCTGATATATTCCTTATTACACCATGATTCTCTACAGTGGATTTCGAATAAAGTACCATAAAACGTTCGAATCTTTAAGAAATCAATGGACAATGTGCTAAAGAGCAAGGCTTGCTTGATGATCAGGAGAAGGGATATTCGTAGCTCATAGGGTAAGACTCTGTGCAGCCTCTCCATTCTCGCTGCTGCTGTGTTTCTGGCAGTATATTAGCATTTTCATAACAATACAAAGCTACCTACTGTTTTTGAGAGTTTTTTTGTGTATTAGAATTCTTTATTAAAGCTTCAATGAAATAATGTAATAAGAACCGCACAGGTGGTGGTCTACATTTTTGCTACTTTTAGATTTGTTTTTCTTTATTTGCTTGTTCTGGGGGTGTTTGATGGCCCAGGCAGTGCTGGGGCTCTGTGGGTAGTGGCAAGAAGGTGTCCCTGCTGGAAGTCAGCGTTTCAGTTCACTGAACTGAAAGATAAACAACCAACTCATCTCCAAGTAGCCGGCTTTTCTAAACAACGTCAACGTCGCCCAAACGCTGACTGGAACTTCCAGACCCTGTCCTAAGGGACGGGTGTCTGGAAGAAAGCTGTGTGGAAGCAAGTTAAAGTTTTGGGATGATTGCAATCCTGGTATGGCCCTGTCGTTGCTGGATTTGATACATTACCCTCATGTGAATGAATTGCCTTGATCTTGTGCAACTGAAAGGCTGTATCGCTCAGTGAGCCAGCTCTTAAGTCTCCTTCCCTCTTCCTCTAACAGCCGGGGACACCTTGAAATACAGTGGCAAGACTGAGCCACCAGGGTTGCAGGAGGTTTCTAGGTTTCATGTTTGCTGAGCTCTTAATTACGTTGTGAGCTAATTAATGGTGTTAACCAGCAGTGATTTTAATTATGCTGGTGTTGATTCACACCACAAACCTCACACTGCCTGGAGCCTGCAGTTTTGTAACAGAATTGTTTTTGCATTTTGTATTTTTTTTTTAGAAAAGGAATAGATTTTCTGAAAAAAAGTCTTAATAAATAGCTTCAGCTCTGGAGCAGCTTTGTGTGTGTGGTGTTTCTTCAGCCAGGAAGCCATGGACTGGTTGCTCAGGATTTAGTGAATCGTAAACTCAAAACTGCACCACAGCAAGAGTTTTCCCCCTTCAGCCATATGCAGAAGCAGGACCGTGAGGTGAGCACTCCAGGAATTAAATGATGGCATCTATATGAGCAAGCACTCAGGAAGAAGCGTACTGAGGAGGAGGAGGCTGGTCCTGCCTGGGCTACCGTGATGATAGAGGCCACTCCTGATCTGACACCCCAGTCCATCACAGGCAAAGTGAATTCACAGTTGGGGTTCCTTGAAGCCATTAACACACTCTCCCACCCCTCCTGCTAGGTCATGGTCTCATGATGTAACCCAAGTATCCTAAACGCTTTCAGACAAATCACCAGCTTTTTTTGTCACCATCTGCTCCTGAAAATAGATTCACGCTGCTGTCTGACAAGAAGTCTCTTGTTTAGCCTCTGCTTTGAGCCCACCTTATAGTCATTCTTACAGTGATGTTACGGTCTTGTACCCTAACCCATTTTATGGTCTCAAGTGACTATTAGAACCAATAGCAGCTGTGGTGTATTTAATTCTTTCTAGTACAGAGATATATGCCTAAAATAGTAGGAATAACAGACATATACACCAGGGGTGCCCCTGGAGAGCCACAGTCCAGACTGTTGCAAGTCAACATTAGTATCCAATTTACAAAATACAATAAGAAGGTTTAATCTACTTCATGTTAATTGTGTTCAAGGAGTTGTTAGCTCATGACTCATTTTTTTTTTTGCAGAGAATTTAAAACGGTCATGTTAGAAAAAACTCGGGGTGAGATTTGGCTTCATGTATTTGAATATCCTACAGAATGCAGGATGTCCTGTCTAGTCGGTCTGCAGCAGAGTTACACTAGTGGCCAGCACGTGTGTGTGACAGCGTAGCGTGAAGAGAAAAGGCTAGACGAATAGAATGTATTTGTTTCAAAAGGCACAATTTAATTCCTATTTTATTGCGATTTCAAATTATAATACACATTTTTACAAAGCCACATACACATTTGATTAAACAAATGGACAACACCTACATCTATAAAACAATATAAAAAAAGTCCCGGAGAGGAATGTCTTACGGGGATCACAAGCACATGGAAGCTCAGCCCGAATGTGACCGGCCCCCCGGCCCCCGGAGGGGCACAGATCTGCCAGAGCTGATCTCCTTCAGGAAAAGAGCCCGTCTGCAGGTTTACATAGTGTCTGCAGTCTGGGCCTGCCCTCGTTGAAACTCTGATGAACCCCTGATCATCTTCCTCTCTTAAGAAGGAATAGCAATGGAAGTAAAACAAAGACAAAGAAAGGGTCTTCTGCCGAGCGCCATAAAAATAACAGTCCACTGAACCACTGACGAGAGAGAAATGGCTCAGGAGACAGTCCTTCACATTTTCGTGTCACTGCACTGAGCTGTGTCAACAGCTGTGAACTTCCGGCACAGGTGAACCCCTCCAGTCTGGCCGTAGTCTGGCAAGGCTCTCAGTGCGTGTCAGGTGACCCAAACCCACTAACAGCCCTTTCCTGGTGCAGCCCTGTGTCAGCACAGCCCCTGTGGCAGCAGCAGTCCCCCAGAAGCAACGTTTTCTCGCAGCTCTGCAGCAGGTGGGCAGGTCACCTACAGAGCAGCCGCACATCCTTCTTGAACGGCCCCTCAATCCCACGAGCAAACAGTCGGATTAGCTGGCAGTGCACTCTGGAAGCACAGACACACGGCTCTGGTCAGCTCACGCTCGCACATGCGCACACGCGCACACACACCTCTGGCCAGCCCGCACAGATGAGGGCCCTGCCACAGACAGCTCACCTGGCCAGTATAGCAGTGTGTGGCAGCACCTCTCCATCGCAGTTCCAGCAGGAGCGAGAGCGAACGTCTCCACAAACCCCACACAGAACCTGCTTCTTCCTTCTCTCCAGCCTCTTCTTCGCCGAGCCGCTGTCTCTCTCTGCCACTGGCTGGTACTTACACACGTCAGCTGTGGGACTCTGTTCTTCATCATCTTCATCATCCTCCTCTTCATGGGGAGGAGAAAACCTCAGTGCCTTGACTCGGTAGACATCGACAAAGGGGAGATCAAACTGCCAGACAGAGAGAGAAGGGTCAATACACACCAACTACACACCGACACTGTCCTGCTGCTTACAGAGAGAGAGGGTTTAATAAACACACTCCTCCTGCACACTACTGTACACTGACACTGCACCGAGAGAGAGAGAGGGGTTAATACACACTCCTCCTGCACACTACTGTACACTGACACTGCACTGAGAGAGAGAGGGGTTAATACACACACTCCTCCTGCACACTGACACTGCACTGAGAGAGAAAGGGGTTAATTCACACACTCCTCCTGCACACTACTGTACACTGACACTGCACCGAGAGAGAGAGGGGTTAATACACACTCCTGCACACTACTGTACACTGACACTGCACTGAGAGAGAGAGGGGTTAATACACACACTCCTCCTGCACACTACTGTACACTGACACTGCACTGAGAGAGAGAGAGAGAGAGAGAGGGGTTAATACACACTCCTCCTGCACACTACTGTACACTGACACTGCACTGAGAGAGAGAGAGGGGTTAATACACACTCCTCCTGCACACTACTGTACACTGACACTGCACTGAGAGAGAGAGGGGTTAATACACACACTCCTCCTGCACACTACTGTACACTGACACTGCACTGAGAGAGAGAGGGGGGTTAATACACACTCCTCCTGCACACTACTGTACACTGACACTGCACTGAGAGAGAGAGAGGGGTTAATACACACTCCTCCTGCACACTACTGTACACTGACACTGCACTGAGAGAGAGGGGTTAATACACACTCCTCCTGCACACTACTGTACACTGACACTGCACAGAGAGAGGGGGGTTAATACACATATTCCCCTCACCACTGAACACTGTGCGTCTGTCCAAGTGAGCTGGCCAGAGGTGCGTGTGTCTGTCTGTACCCTTTAGCTCCCGCTCCCTCTCTCACCTGGTCCTTGTTGTTGGTGTGCCGGCTCAGGTGTGTCAGGAAGGACCAGCGAGAACACTGCCTGACCAGGATGAGGTCAGCGGTGCCATCGGCCAGGTGGGCAGAAGGAGACAGGCCGTCAGGGCTCTTGGGACAGGCGCTGGACATGCAGGTCAGGTTGATTGCTCGGAAACGGCCCTCCACAGTGTGCCACTGCCCCTCTCCATCACTGGAACTCGCTTCAGAGAGAGGCCATTAATGAGCAGTGTACACTAACACTGCACCAAGAGGGAAATACGGACTTGAGCTCTACATTGTGTATTGCACTTCTCTATATGCACCGTGATTCCCTGTCATTTCAATACACCTGTTTTGAATCCTGTGGCTGTGGCAGACAGGAGGGGACAGAAAGGGGGAAACAAGTGCCTCTACACTGCTGGACACCACCACTGAACAGACACAGAGACCGGTCGGTACTGAAGCAGCAGGTGAAACAAGGCAGGGCTTTTGCACAGCTGTGAAGTGCTCAGGGCTCTGAAGCAGTAGCTCTTACCTGGAGACTGGAAGCTGTCCTGGGAGAGAGTGTCCAGAGAAGAATCTGTCTGGCTGCAAAGCCGCTCTGTACTCTCGGAGCACACCAGACACCTGCAAGCACAGACAGACTGCTCAACTCCAGGACAGACAAGCATTCTTCACTGAAGAGAGAGTTCTGACACAGCACAGGGGCTCGGGGCAAGAAGAAAGTTACCCCCCTGGCTAGGCACTAATTAGCTTGTACAGAAGTATTTTTTTCCTAATGCCTAGCTGGTGTAAAGGTATATTTACCTTGTGCAAATAATTTTTACTCTGTGTACATCATGACATTTATGTAGTGCAGAAGGGTTTTTAACAAGAACAGAACAGTTTTTACCCTGAGCGACAGCGCGTTTTGTCTCGGGGGCTGGAAGTCTGATTGTCTGCTAACAGGTACTCTACAGTTCCCCGATAGGAACGATTACTCAGGAACATCATCAGACCTGAAAGAAGGAAAGAGCTTGTTAACACACTACTCTCCGATGTGCAGAGAAACTGCTCTGACACAGGTGAGGAAGCCAATGACAGACACAGATCAGCAGACTCTGACAGAGGCAGCCCAGAAAAGAGAGACAGAGGAGGAAAAAGACAGGACAGAAGAAAAGAGCCTGGGAGAGGGAGAGAGAGAGAGAGAGTGTTCCCTGACCCGAGTAGTCATATCTGACTGGTCCCATCCAGCGGTGCCTGTCACTATCCTCCAGCACATCACCATAGAAACCATACCCCACCAGCGAGACAGAGTAGCGGACCAGCTGGTTCCGATGATGCACTGAGCACACATCCAGGGGCTGGTCGTCACCTAGGAGAGACGGAGCAGTCGGTGTCACTGGCCAGTGATTGAGCAAGCTGTAATGTGATGTGATTTCACACTGCACACAGTCTGATTTATTATACCTTGAGGCAGAAAGGGTATGGTGGGTTTTACCTTGTTGATTCGATGTATTAACTTTGTGTTCCCAAGGATGTACCATTCTTTTGCCATGACTTATTTAACTGTGCGATATTTTAATAAACTTATGCAGGTGGATGCTGGATGGTGGTGGTGGAGGGAATCCCCATTACCTGTAAAGCGCTATAAAGTCTTTGTGTGGAGTGTCCAGAAACGCGCTACATAAGTGTAAGCAATTATTGCATGACATCCCACAGTAAACTTTATTGAGAGTAGCTGTGTGACTGAGCGGCCTGCTGGGTTACCTATGATGATGTGAAGGGCAGAGGTGATGGGGTCATTCACTCCCACTGTGGCAAAGCACACGCAGTCTGTGGACCCTGAGGGATGCAAACACACACAGCAGGGTTATGCAGGTGCCTGCAACAGCACAGGCTGGAGCCCCAGGGACCAGGCCTACCTGCAGGGATGATGCCTATCCTCAGACTGCAGGGCTGCAGGGTCACTGCGGGGTCATGCTCTGATATCCCCGCCTCCAGCTGTGTCCGTCCAATCAGGCCATGCATCAGCTCACTGAACATTCCATCCCCGCCCACACACACCAGCCTGCACACAGACACCGAAGCGTCATTCACTGATACACACTTCTGTGTGGATGTAAAGGCTTTTACATGAAGTTGCACAGTGCAAGTGTGTTCACAGTTGTCATATCATACGATAATCTGTCAGCTATGGAATCAAAAGAGATGACTTAATTAATTCTGACAAATCACATCGACCAATAATAAGCAGGGAATGCTCTAACCCTAGGGTTAGAAGGCTCATTTCAGAACTGTATTACGTGGTCCTGTGGGATTTTTTTATTTCTGTTTAAATTGCATCATAGCCTTTTGGCTGTACTTAATTAATACAAAATAAGAATTATTGAAATGAATAACTGTTTTTTCATTTAGGTTTGAAAAGTGAAATACACAAGGATGGACTGTTAATGCAAAGAATACAGAAAATGTCAACCTGTGAGAAGACCCCCGTCCTTCCCTCACTCACCCGTCAAACCCACCCAGGTCCTTCTTCAGGATGTGGTCCCTGGCCTGGTTTGCTCTCTCCGTTTCTAGCAGAGACAGGAAAGTAAGAGGTGTCCAGCCTCTGGAACAGAGAGTCTGAAACTGGGAAATTTGCAGGAGTCTTGTAAACTATCGCTCTGGTTTTTTTCAATATTTCCGTTGTCTTCTCCATCTGCCCCTTCTCTCCCAGCCTCTTTCTGCCGCCTCCCCTGTCTTCCCCACACCAGCCTCCCGTCCCTCCAATCCAGACCATAAAGAAAGTCCAAGAGTCCGTCCCTCCCTCTCTCACCAACCACATGCGTGCTGATGCCTGCCAGCTCAAACAGGGGCACGATCTGCGACTGGTAGATCTTCCGACCACACCTCCGCCCCCCGAAGGGGTTAATAAACACCAGCAGCCGGCGAGGACGAGTGTCACCTGAGAGAAGAGAAGGAAAGAGGGTTTCATACAGACACACTGACTGGACACTCCAGTACATTAACACTGCACTGAGAGAGAGAGGGGTTCATACAGACACACTGACTGGACACTCCAGTACATGAACACTGCACTGAGAGAGAGGGGGGTTCATACAGACACACTGACTGGACACTTCAGTACATTAACACTGCCCTGAGAGAGGGGTTCATGCAGACACACAGACTGGACACTCCAGTACATGAACACTGCACTGAGAGAGAGAGGGGTTCATACAGACACACTGACTGGACACTCCAGTACATGAACACTGCACTGAGAGAGAGGGGGATTAATTCATCAGACAGAGTAGACTCTTCTCCAAGAGGCAGTTGGGAGGAGAGGGGCAGGAGGCACTGGCAGAGAGCAAGAAGGAAACAGTTGAATATTTCTCGAAAGGGAAGAATGCAAATAGAGTAGGTTCCCAACAGCATTAGAAAACAAGCTATTGGCTGACAGTTTCTGAAAAACACACAACACTGGGTCTTCTATACTTATTTACTGTTCTATATACAGAAATTAATTTCACATATGGTGAAAGTAAAAATAAATTGCCTCATGAGGACCTCCTCGTTGATGTCTGTTTCTTAGGAGTTACTGTCTTTGTCAGAGCATCTCCTCAAATTTGGTTCTTCCAGTTAATATCTGAACACCCATTTTAGTTTGTAAAAACTAGATCCAGTATTCTCACTCCAGCCAGCCTGGTCCTTGTGGGTTGGCGTTAGCGCGAGGTTTAAGATAAGATCGAGTTCAAAGTCAGCCTGTGGGTCAGGAGTACATTGGCACTGCTCATGCTGAGCAATCCTGCTCTTGGATCCTGGCAGATGTTCACACTGTATCCCTCCTTCTTTTGTCTCTCTCTATCGTGTGAGTCAACATTGTTATTAAACTTCTCATTGCCCTCAGGTCAATAAAACATTTAATAGCAGCACCACCCAAAGACATTCGCCCTGCTACCACAGGAACAGCTAGGGGAGTGTCGTCTCTCACGTGTCAGCAGTGACCCGTTTGTACTGGTGCGTATCAGAGGGCAGAGCGATCGAGTGCACAGTGACCCGTTTGTACTGGTGCGTATCAGAGGGCAGAGCGATCGAGTGTGTGCAGTGACCCGTTTGTACTGGTGCGTATCAGAGGGCAGAGCGATCGAGTGTGCGCAGTGACCCGTTTGTACTGGTGCGTATCAGAGGGCAGAGCGATCGAGTGTGCGCAGTGACCCCTTTGTACTGGTGCGTATAAGAGGGCAGAGCAATCGAGTGCGCAGTGCTGCACATCACAGTACACAGCACAGCGCCGCATCTTTGCTACATGCTTTCTGCATCAGCATCTCGATTATTGTACAACATACAATTGCATGGTATTCACATCATACCATAAAAAGAATACATCATCAGACCATACTAAAATACAATGTCTAAAAATAGTAATGATGGTGTCACAATTCCTACTGCATTTAGGACAGTAGCTCCACAGCCTTGCTACACAGCAGAATAAAATCCATTCACCCAAAGACTGCCTCACTTAATCAGTGACAGTGCGAACACAAGGTGGAGTGGAGCATACTGTAGCATGAGAGCAGTTCATTGTGGTAAGGGGGCATGAGACCATTCAAAGCTTTAAAGGCAAGTAAGAGAATTTTGTATTGAATTCTTAATATTTCAGGGAGCCACATGTGTCCAAGGTCAAAAGTAGAAACTATGGCAAAATACATTTGCATTACGCTGTGAGAAGCCACCTTTTAAGGCGCTATATAAAAAAGTTTATTATTATATTATTATTATTTAAAATCAAGAACAGGAGGAACTCCTTTAAGAAAAAGGTCTGTAGGAGTCTGGAACAAGCTGCCCAGCAATGTTGCTGAAGCTAATATCCTACTTTTTTCAATAAAATGCTGGGCAAGATTCCTGGAACAATTAGCAACTAGTAACCAAAAGGGCTAGATTGATTAAATGGCCAAGGCAGAGTAAAGATATCTCCTTGCTGACACGACCACTGCAGAGAAATGTCTCCCAACACACAGAACTGATGACACTAACAGACAGACAACAGTGGAAAACATCAGACAGTATTACAGTGCAACATGACATGCACCAGTGACTTGAAGCCTCCTTGAGGAAACAGCTGGATGAACTTGGATCAACTGGATCAATTAGCCATTAACTACCAAACAAGCTAGATGAGCTCAATGTCTCATCTCTTTCATATTGGAGCTTATATTCCAATGACTTACTGTGCTGCTGAACTCTGCTCCTCAGCCCGTTCACCCACTGGTCCCGCAGGTCCTGGCTGGGAGCCGTGAAGACAGTCCGCCCCACAGACCAGCGAGGACTCCTGCTGCTCCGCTGCACGTAAAACACTGGACACACGCAGACACGGGCCAGGGGTGGACACATGCACGCAGACACGGGCCAGACACACACCCAGACACAGGCCAGGGGTGGACACACGCACGCAGACACGGGACAAGACATGGTAAGACCCCACTGCTTTGATCATTCCTCTATGATGGCTGTAATTGCTGCCAAAATGACTTCCACCAAATATTGAGCTCACTGGTCTGAATACTTGTGCAACTGACATTTCAATTACTGTAACTTATCTTTCTTCTAGAAGTCTTCAATTTAAACATTCAGATTTTGAATAAAATATTTGGTTGAAGTAAAACATTAGACATCATTTTGTAATTTTACCAAATGTGCCACCACAGTGTGGGTCTGAGTACTTCTGACTTGCCTGTGTCACAGACTGGATGGCGCTGAGCTCAACGCCAGAATCAGGGGTGCTGCAGCTCCAGGCCACAGTGGGCTGCTCCACAGAGTATATAAGGCCTCGAGCCAAAGAGGACTCACCAGTGAAGTCTCTCACAGAGTCCTCTTTGTTGCGGTTGGGCAGAATCTGCGTCTTCCCCTCTTCCACTGCAATCAGCTCCATCACTGGCACAACCTTCACCTTTTCTGCAGCAATACACAGAGAAGCTCAGTGTCCAGCAGTGCCTCAGCCATCTTTAGAAGCACCACCAGCTCGTGGTAAACCTACCTTCCAATTTAAAGTAATTTTGTGCAGGAAAATATCAAAAACATATATGTCTATACATCAGTACAATATTACAAAAACCTAAAAAGGGATTATTACACTGCTGTGTGACTGTGTTCAGTGGAGAGGGGCAGTCACTAGTGCTGCTGGAACTGCTGCAGACAGGCCTTTAAGCATTAAGGTGAAAGCAGATTAAACACAGAGCCTACCATTACAGAAACAGGGTTCAACCAGAGCAGATGTTTAATTAGTTGGTGATTATTGGAATTACTTAGTTGCACTTAAGCCACTGTTTTACCAAAGACCTGCACTGGACTAGACAGAGGACAATCTCCTCTAGAGCAGTCTCCTGAGTCTCTCTGAATTGTCAGCTCTTTCAGGGAGTTGAAGAAGGGACATCATGGTGCTGCTAAACACCAGGTGGATCAGTTCAACATGTCTCCCATGTGAGGAGCTGTTTAGAACTTGAGGTGACAGGCGCCACGCTGGAGTCCGGAGCCCCTGTGTCAGGTGAGGGTTTGGCTCCCGTGATAAAGCTCAAGGGTGAAGGAGTCAGCAGAAATGTGCGGGTAGCAGGGTGCTGCAGTCCAGCTCCCACAGCTTCTGCCTTGTGTTCGTGAGAGGCATTTTTCAAATATTTCCACTTGCTATTCTGAGACACTGAAACTGACAGAACCAGACAGACTAAGATCCCGGGTGAGGGGAGGATAACTCCTTGTGCATTCTGTCTAGCAACATCCCTGTCATTCCAGCAGAGCTGCCTGGTAAGGCTGCAGATCTGCGGCTTTTCAACCAGCAGCCACCTCTGCCCTGTGCGAGGACAGAGACAGACACCAGGACAGCCCAAAGTCCACATCCCTTCAGCTTATAAATGTTTCATCCTCAGCAACACTGTACACACAGCTCTACGAGAAACAGAAACATTGCCTTTGTTGGACAATAACTTCACATAGAGATGGAAGGAAATGGTTGATCAAAGAATGTTTTGTCCAAAGCAAATCAAGATGTTTATTCTTTCCAGCTACCTTCATATCCATGCATGAGAATTCCCATTGTGAACATATATATACACAATATGTTTGTATTTATTTGTACAATAGGTTTGTATTTTAAGCTCACACCTGAAGAAGGCTCCACGGCCGAAACTTTGTGTTTTCTTTCTTCTTTTTTTTTCAGCATGGAATAAACCTATTACTTGTTCCTTTGCAGCCTACACATGCTGACGCAGCTACACACCTGAACATATATACACAATTCTTTCTCTGTTTTTGGTCACATCATGTATTTGCCTTTGTCTGTTTTACTCAGTGCAGAGCCGACAGAAATGCAGTTTCTGCTGCCAGTTCCAGCTGCCATGCTGTGCCCAGGCTGTCCCAGCCCCAGCTCTGAACTCAGAGGTGTGCTGTGGGCTAAGCAGAGCCCATTCACAAGCCACAGACCGGAACCAGCCGACCAGCTGCAGGCTCTCGGGCAGCAGGTTCAGATCCTGGGTGGGGCACTGTTGTTGTTCCCTTGAGCAAAGAACTGCACTCAGACAGCTCCAGGAAACACAGCTCTATGACTGGGTGCAAGCGTTAGTGAGTTTCAGCTAATATAGCCCCAAATAAATTCAAACAGTAATAAGGACTACAACACAGTCCCGTGTGGCAGGACTCCTGCTGTCGCCTGTTTCTCTAGGTTACATGGACAGTGCTCAGTGTATTCTAGCACACTTAAGACAGTCACTGGTGCCAGACTTCTTTCGATTTAAACAAGAGAATGGAAACCATAACAATGACAAAACGTGCTGTCTTAAAGACTTCTCATGTCATCAATTCCATCACGAAATTTTAACCAGGTAACTGGCACTTCTCTTTCGTTCAAATGATGCCGTAAGTAATCAGATCTGTGTCAGTTTCAATAAAGCTATAGTAATATCCATACCGGTGGACAATTCATGTATATTTGGATAAGCTGAATAGTAAACAACAATCCCATGATAATACAAGATCTAGCCGTACATCTGCGTGGAAACCGTGTGCTGCTGCACTCGGCGACTCCGGAAAGGAAGAGACCAGCCTGGCGTAGCGCGCGGCCGGGTCGAACCCTTACCCGGATCCTCGCGATTCCTGGGGTCCAGCGCGGTCCATCTGAAGTAGGACCAGCTCAGCAGGGCCGAGTACTTCTTCCTGCCCACCCGCAGACTCGACTGCACCCAATCCATTTCCTCGGTACCACCCAGCCTGGGTCTGATCGGATCAAAAAGCTGACAACGCGGCGTGGGGAGGCGCGCTGCTCTCCGGTCACTAAGCTGGGATGTTTATTGTCTCCCTCTTCTCTTTGACCAGTGCTGTCCAGTCTCAGAGTGGCCGGTACTGCGCTGAACTGACAGGCAGACCACTTGTTATTAACAAGATTTCTGGTCTGAAACGAACCCTGCAATTTGTTTCCGTGGACTGTCCCCTCTACCTGTCCCCCTCTGTCCTGCGTGCCGGCCTCTCACCTGTGTTTTGAATGCCGCTCTCTGATTGGCTCGGCCCTAAGAAGACGCCCCCTCACGAGTTAAATTTCCTGCTGTTTCCTGAGGTGCGCTGCCCCGTGGGTGACGTCATCCGCCCCAGGAGAGCGAAACACTATCCGCCCTGGAGTCAGAAGTAGGTCAGAGACACGAACCAGCTTCTGTTTTTCTTGACGATCAGACTGCTGTTCTGCACGGTGGCTGTTTGTACTCTAATATTTTTATATTAAAATAGTTCCGCCTTTCGCCCCTTGTGTGAACGATTTCACTGACTTTTCTGTTTGCTTCGTTTAACGGGGATCTCCTGAACAATCGGAAACAAAATTATCTTTAAATTAGGATCAGGGCTTCCGTCTTCTCTCAACAACATACTAATTTCTATTCAAATCTTCTCCAATCATGTATAGGTTTTAGCGATTCACACCTCGTGTTTCACCTTTCTGCTCTTCACCGTAGAAATAATCTTTACTTGTTCATTTTTGAGGTATGTTTGTTAAACCCAGTGGGTTTAGAATTGTAAACTTGTTAACTCCTCCTGGTTAAGCGAATGATCCAGTGTGGCCATACAGTCGCTCAACCTCCAGAGCAGCGCTGCCCAGCCTTGTTCCTGCTGACCCCAGTGTGTCCTGTCTGTTTATGCCAGTGTGTCCTGGTCTCAACTCAGCTACTCCTCCAGGGTCTTTATCGAGCAGATGACTTTGTTGATAACATATTTTCGTTTCAGTTTTTTTTTCACTCCTACATAAGTTCCATTATAAAAACTCTATAAGATTTTTTATGTGTAAAATAATATGCTCAAAATTTTTAGAACTGTTAGAAGAATTTGAGTTCAATCATTAAAAACTTTAAAATAACCAAGGAAGAGAATTGCATCCTTTGCAACTGAAGAAGCACAACGGTCTATATTTCCTTATGTAATGACTTTATCATGTGACAAAAACTGCTGTAAACCCTACTTATACTTAATATTTAGAAAACCGATTATTTAAGTAAAAGGATACTTTTTCCCATACCGGGAGTCGAACCCGGGCCGCCTGGGTGAAAACCAGGAATCCTAACCGCTAGACCATATGGGAAGGCGTGTGGCTCTTGTTCTGATGTGCCATACTCGGAGCAATATGACGTCACTTGGCTCTGCGTTGAATGTTCCACCTTGTGGTCACTGTCAGAATTGACAGCTCGATTCTCTCAAGTCTTATTCCATTTTTAATTTATTTATTTGGCAGACGCGTTTATCCAAGACAAGTTACAATCGCTTTCCCGTGAAAATGCAAGGGTGCCTATTCCAGCCGAGTTCTTAAATGGAAATTTGCTCCAGTTTTCCGTGTGAGCCACATTCTTACTTTAATTTTAAAATTTAAGGATTTGATTCTAGAACTACCGTCTCTTTTTACTTGCTGGGTGAATATTATTTTGCGTCTCACCACAGCTTTAACGGTTTATTATTAATAGTGCTGTCCACACACCCGTGTCCCTCTCAGACACAGGCAGAGAGTCAAACATTCACATCACATCCCTTTCAACAACAGCTTTTCCCATTTAACGCAAACGCCTGCAGCACCAGCCTCCGAGTCAGCAGCTCCCTACTCTCAGGTGTTCCCAGCAGGTGGACTGTTTACAAGCTGGGTCAGGCTGTTATTGTACTGTATCACCCCACCAGGGAACAGCCCTCAAGGCTACTTTCTGCGATGGGTGCCCAAAGATTTAACAGACAACAGTATTGTAGGAATCAGGTTCAGACAAGTTCAAGCCATTCAAGGGGAAGAAGGATAAAGAATCAATAATGAATTATAAAAAATATCACAGATGACTTAAAAGGGTTTGGGAAAAGAGATTTCTTGACGCTATCGGTTTTGTGTCATCAGAGGATCTGAGCAAGAAGACAAGTTCATGTCTCTGAATGAGCTGTAATGTAAAAAGACACATCATATCCAGTATTAGCATACATTGTATAAACAACGTATATATATATATTTATGTATTTATATTTTTGTGACAGTTTCAAAACCAGTGACTTCATTGAGATACTAATTTGCAGAATTTAGGTTCAGAAAATATCAGCATGTATTGAGGGTCTTAGAAGTATAGAAAATATACAAATTATTATAGTATATCATGGTATAAATTGCATGCTAATATACATAAAATATGATTTAGAGATGGAATTGTTTTTTAAGAAAAGGACGAATGTCATTATTTCAGCAGGGGAAGCACAGCTCCCAGCCTCCATGGCCAGAATTGAACTGGAAAACAAACCAGATAGAGGTGTTCAAGGAGGCAACAGGCTAGAGAACCTGGAACAGCAGCACTTGATGTCCATGCTGTGGCAATTAAAGAACAACATGGGTTCTCATCAGTGTTTCAGTTTCAAACAGCAATAACAGAAGAGCAAGACAATTTATACCACTTGTTTAAAATCAATCTGAGGAATCATTTTAAGTTGAAGGTTAAATTTTGACCTTTTTTTGATCAAGAATCATTTTTATGTTACAATTCTTTATATGTACAATTTTCATGTTGAGACATTCGCTATTTTGAGCTGCAGTTAGATTTATACCTTACTGATCCCACACATAAACACAGATATGACTAAATATAGATTTACAAATCATGCATATCATTTCATGACATGCAAAGAAGGGAAATTGTATGTTTTAGTCAGTCTGTGCTGTAACAAAGAGTGGTTGATTTTACATCAGTAGAAAACAATAAAAGTCGTAGCCTAGGTAGTAGTATTAAAAGTTTGATGGACAGTTGTCCAATCTTTTATTTAAACAGATGTCAAATAAGAAGAGTTTCTAATTTATAATGATCTTTCTGGGAGGTGGGACTAAATCTAAATACACAGAAAAAACACACTCACAGGGAGAACATACTGTACAAATTCCACACAGAAAGCAAGGGGAATTCTGAATGTGAATTGTAGGTTTAGGTAATAATCATGTTTACATGGACACTGGGAAGAGTGATCTTCATTGTTGATGACTAAAGAAAAGTATGATTACATTCTGCAAGTGTACATTATTTTATTATTGTGTTTATGACACTTCAAGTGCTTGTATCTTAAAAATTAAAATTAATGTTAAAAATATTTTTTAAATTACAGTACAATGTCTTAAAAAACACATTTAATCAAGTTTGTAATGGTTTGTTATTACAGTTTTTCTCAACTGCTTACACATCATTCTCAGAACTATTCACCAACATCACAAAATCATTGACACTGTCACCAATACACAATACCACAGGTGCAAAAACTAACACACGCAGGGAAAAAAACACATAATGGCTGAAAAACAACATCCTGTACACAGCCCTCAAAACCACACTATCAGGTCTGAATGCCACACACTTGTGTCATATGTGTAACTCTCACAAAGCAACAATAAAACACAGTTTGTCAACAAAGTAAATTCTCTAATCAAAAGGGGAAATGCCTGTAGGAACGCAATAAATGGAACAAAACCATTTGGAAAAAAACTCACTGTAATGAATGCTCAGATGTTTCATTTTTACACAAACTACAGTAAAATACACAACATGTTTTCTGTAAATGAAGAAAAACACAGTTAACTGCCAAACACAACTACTGTATGAAAGCAAAAAAAATGCTGCCTTCAGAAACTGTCCTGTCTGTCTTGTGGATTTGGCCACAGGTTTTCATCTACATCACAGCTGATGTTTTCTCTGGCCAAGCAGCTGGAAAAAATCTTCTAGCATGAAGAATCCATGCTTGGCAAGCAACTGCACGAACATCACAGGTCTCTTCCAGTCCCTTGAGTAGACTGACTTGCTCATAAGACTTACGGTCATAAACCTTCCATCACCATGCAGAAAAAAATCCTCAATTGGATTGAGGAATGGAGAATATGGTGGAAGGAACACCACCTGGATTTCAGGGTGGTTGGTGAACCATTCCCTGACAACCACTGTGGTGGAAGCTTACATTGTCCCAAATGACAAAATACATGTAAGTGTTGTCTGGGGCCCTAAGGTGGAACAATCAGTCATGCAGCTTATCAGGGAATGCCAGCAGATGTGTAGAGTTGTGAGGCCCAAGAGTCGCAGGCCGATGGACAACCCCTTGGTGACTGGGGTGACGTTTCCACCCCTTTGGCCTGGGACCTCCACCATTGCTCTCTGTCCTGTGATGTTTCTTCCCCGTTGTCACGTTGTAGACAGATTGAATCCTGCCTCATCAACATAGACAAACTCATTTGAGGCAGCATTTGCTTAAAGTTCCAAGATTCTCTGAATAAAGACATAATCATATAGGTACAGTGATGAGGATATTGTGCATTTCTCTTACAGTACTGTATACTGTCACACTACTCCCCTACACCTCTGTGCAAGATAAGTGCACACTACTGTACTACTGTATGGCGATTCATAGCTTAACTGCGCGTATAAGTAGCGCATCTCTTTCACACGATATACTTGCTTCATAGACATCCTGTGCCTTTTCAGCACATGATCAATGGTGGATATGGATATACGGTCTATGTTGTGAAACATTCCATTGTCCTGTAGTATATGGCGTTGGTTTGCTTTGTGTCTTAGGGCATTATTTGCAAACACCATGTTCACCATTTCAGTCTCTTGTTCTGGGTTGGGCAGTCAGTCTTGCCCACCAGCCGCTGGGCTTCTCTGAATCCTGCATACAAACTACACTAAGTAATACTCAATCATGCTGTCCTCTTGCTGCTATGAAAGCCAAATATCCTGCTTTTTACCCACTCACCTGTTCTCAGTCCTAAGGGTTCGGATGATTCCAGCTACAGTGAACCGGCTCAGATTGGGCTTCACTCTCGTCCTGCTTCACGCGTACTCATTCCATGGTTGGTCACATGATCAATTAGAATGACTCTTATTCAATTTGAAATGTGTTGTCTTCCTCTTCCTCTATTTCTTCCCCTACCTCTTGCTCTACATGCTCTTTGTTGCTCCATTGTTTTCTGTACTGACCACTTCTGCACTTCTGCCACCTTTTTATATTGGAGAACTGAGTGAAAATATTTGACTGATTGTGTTTGTTCGCTCTCTGTTTGCATTTGGTCACAGTGCATTCGCAACTGGGAAAAACTGGATATACAGCATGTGGTATGAAACATGAATGTGCAGAGAAAGAAAATAAAATAATTCCAACACAGAGTAGATTTTAAAGCACCATCAAATTTCTGCACGTGGCTGCTCTTGACATGGAGACTCAGCTCTCATAAGGCACATGTATTCTAACAAAACAATTTAGAGTTTATAGCAGAAATTCAGCAGGAAGGCTAGTTCCTAATCCCGCACACTTCCACAGGCCTATAAGTCCCACACTCGAGTCTTCCCATGGTGCCTCTCTCTCGAACCCCAGCTGCCTCCCCACCCACACCCCTGCAGCAGCTCCCCAGCTCATTCCTCGCAGCACAGAGTGGTCAGGCCTCCCTGAGCCAGGTGAGCTGCCCCGACACGCTCTGCTCCTCTCCTCTCCCTCACGCCTCTCTCAGCACCTGGCCAGCTGCCGAAATTAAATAATACATGCAAGGCTGTCACGAATCAAATTGTGATACAAAATACTTTATTAAATAATAAAGGAGTTAAACAACAGTATGTAATTAAAAAAACAGGTTTAAGATTGAAATACCTGAGTTAGGTAAGTTTTTAAAAAATGTTTTTTTTGCCTTAAATTTAATGCATAAATATAAAATTCTTTGTAGTTCAGCATACTCTCATTTAAATAATTAAAATGTGTACCTGAGAATTATAATTATTTCAAAGACATGAATTAAACAAATATTGATAAATCACTTTTGAACATACAAAGCTTAGAGACTGTGAGATCTGCCAGGCTGTGGCTCACACTGCGATTCGGATTTCAGGGCTGTTGTGAGGCAGCTGGGAGCTGGGATGGAAGGCAGGAGAGGTGCTGCTCTGGGAAAGGGAAGCACTTCTGCAGCCAGGATTGAATCAACACACTGACACTCATGTCCATCCCAAACCCCAGAGCCGTTACTGATGGTAACCTTGTTTGCCAATGGCCTCTTGCCTCTCACCAATGGAAATCTACCCTCAGGTAACAGGCCTGTGAATTGCAATTGATGGGCGACATTAGATTTAATACAGATCCAGACGAGTTCCAAACAATTTGTAAGGTCAGAATTCCAGAGTCTGGGCAGTACTATCAGCCAAAGTTCTCATACTCGTTTTCTTCCTCTGTCTCTCTGTTGGGGAGACTGGCGTTTTCATAATCGGGCTCGCTCTCCTCCTTCTCTTCCACTTCCTCATAATCAGACCTGTTGTCCTCCTCTGCCTCTTCATGATCAAGCTTCTCCAAACAGACCTCTGCGTTCACATAATCATTTTCCGAATCCTCATCTTCAGTGGTCTTGCCTGTGCTCGACACGTATGCGTTCATCACAGCTGCAACATGGGAGCAAAGAAAGATCCCAATACTAAATGGAAGGACTAGACCAGCAACCAGATTTGTGAGACACTAGACAGAAGTGGAAACTCACCTGTCCTGCTGGCTCTCTTCTGGACCTGGCTCCTCTTCTTTTTCTTACACACCAGGAAGACCATGAACAGGAACACCAGGAGCAGCACTGCTGCAGTCACCCCAGAGATTACTGGGAGGATCAGGGACTCTGGAACACAGAACAGCACAACGTCTCTCACTATTTCATGTGCACCAGTCCAGTTGCTGAAACTGCAACTAGTAGGAAACTTAAAATGTTGTGTGTCCAATTTGGGGGCCAGAAAATGAATTAGACTTTTAATCGTAGAGCTCAGCCATCTGGGTGGAGCACTGTAATGACTGAGCCATTCTGAGCCCCTTCAAAACTGCTTGCTATCCTGCTATCTTACCTTTGCTTGTCACTGTGAGGGGCAGAAGTTCACTCTCAGGGGAGGCGAATGTGCGACTGGAGACCTGAGTCTCATACAGGCAGCTGTAATTCCCTTGGTGAGAAAACTCCACTGCAGGAAAGGAGTAGGAAGCGGAGTGATTGACAGCTGGTGAAGACATCTGGATCACTGATCCATTGGACCCAATAAACCTGAGCTGGAATATTCCACCTGGGTACTGCGGCACAGTGGAGCAGGTGATGGTGAGGTTTTGTCCCCTGGTCACCTTCCCTGCAGGGGCACTGAGGGAGATGTTTGGCTGCTGCAGAGTCACTGGAAAAGAACAGAGGTTGTATATATATGTAGGTCGTATATATGACAGTGTATATCATCAACTTTCTGCTACATTGGAGGAAAAAAGGCCACTCAGAGTTAACTCACATTCTGACGGAACCTGGAAATCTTTCAAACACAGAGCACATGCACTGTACATAACCAATAGCATACAAATAAGACTCTGATGTGAGTGCTGATGAGGATAGCTTAACTATCCTTACCTATCACAGATAAATGTACATGATCGCTGTTTGGAGAGTTGAAATTGCGACTGGACACTTGTGTCCGATACTGACAACTATAGGACCCCTCGTTAATAAAGTCCACTGCGGGAAAGGTGAATGTGGCAGGGTTGGCTCTCTGAGGCTGGCTTGGTGACCCCCCGGAGTGCCACAGGTGAAATGTGCCACCTGCAGGCGGCGTGAGGATGGAGCAGGTGATGTGAACACTGTTCCCCCAGGGAACCTCTCCAGTGTGGGGAGTGAGAGAGATGAGTGGCTTCTGCAGGACAACTAGGACAATAAGTACAATAGGTATATTTATTATTAAGTAGATCAGGTGGGTAGCTGTGTCAGCATGCGTAGTCTGCAAAGGAACAAGTAATAGGTTTATTCCGCCCTGGGATTTTTAATGATCACAGAAAGTCAAGAACTCAGTTTTACGTCCCATCCAAAGGACGGTGTCTTTTTACAGTATAGTGTCCCCCATCACTGTAATGAGGCATTAGGACGCACACAGACCACAAGGTGAGCGCCCCCTACAGGCCCCACTAACACCTCTTCCAGCAACAACCTTAGTTTTTCCCAGGAGTCTCCCATCCAGGTACTGACCAGGCTCACACCTGCTAGGCTCCAGTGGGCTGCCAGTTGTGAGCTGCAAAGTGATATGGCTGCTGGCTAGACTACAAGATTAATGCAGTCCAACTCACAAACCATGGTTAATCTGTAAATTATATGACATGTTGTTACAAAAGTTGGACAAATACCAATTGTCAAATACTTGTGATTTTGACAATCATATTTAGCTTAATCTGCTATTTATGTCTAGTTTTTTAATGATTAAAGTAGATAATGAGAGAAATATTGTTTCCCTTTTGTACAATTTCTAGACATTTTTATCATGTTTTATTATAAACTCAGCAATCTATTAAATACCAGCTGTTTGACACTTACTGTATGACTACAGATGCAGATCTGCAGTGAGATAACAGTGACTGGAGGACAGACATCACTACAATGAAGACCAGTACAGGAGCTGCTGTTTTATAGAAAGTCTAATGTTCACTAATCCTCAGTGATGTTTTGCCAATTGGTTGCCACCACTCAAAGAATACTCATCCTAGTCAACTAATGACATGACATGGGTTCCATTTGGTGATGTCTTATGGTTTTGTAATGTAAAAAATAATTTTAACAATATTTTTATAAATAAATTTGGAATTACATATTTTAGTAAAGCTGGACATGTAATCGTATTTAGAGAAAATTAAACAAAAAAAAAACATTGGAACCCACTCACTCATTACTCATAACACTCATAACATGCTTCTTCTAATCTTTAAACTGAAAGGTCATTATGTGTTTCAATACATCTTTTGGCAAAAGCAGCACAACACCCTAGAATGAGGTCATCCTCATGAGAAGAGAAGGGACTGGTCCACGAAAGTTTCCAGTTTTAAAACTACACGTCAGCGCAAAAGAGAGTCTCCTGCTCAACTCACCCACTATGATGTCTATGGAGTCGCTGCGAGGAGAGCTGAAGGTCTGCCCTCCTCCCTGGACTCTGTACTGACAGCTGTAGCTGCCCTGGTGTGAGGAGTCCAGGTCAGACACCCTCAGCTCCACTGTGGTCTGTGGGGACCCAGCTGTCTGGGTCACAGTGGGGCTCCCTGCACTGCTCCTGTACAAGTCAAAGCCAATGCTGGTGTGGAGCCTGGAGGGGGCAGAGCAGCTGAAAGAGACGTCTTCTCCAGGACTGAAGGCAGGGTGAGGGGACAGCAGGGACAGGCTGGGCTTGTCAATAGGACCTGTGAAAAAGAAGAAAAAGACAATCATCCACTCTTGCAAAATTGTTTCATATGCAAAGTGGGAAAAACAACCTGGGAAAAGGAGCTCAGTAATGTACAACAACACAGGCCGGACAAAGCTGAAGTATTCAAATTAAAGAAAATGTAATAACATCTAGAAAATATCATATCTGGCACAAATCACAGGTTTCTATGGAGAAGTTTGCCATCTTCATGTGAAAGAAACACAAATAAATTGAAAGAAGCCATGGCACTGACTTTGACAATGCCTGACATCTCAGTCAACGTTCCCTCAACCCTTTGTGTAAAGAAGAGCTCCCTGCTCTCAGTTTAAATACACTGTGGATTTAATACGTGAAGCTTCCAGTTCTGTTCTCTGGTTCATGCCTTTGGCTATTTCAGGTCTTAGGTCAAATTTTTAAAATACTGAAATGAGCCAAGAAAAAAAGGAATATGTGCTTTAATGATCTGGCTTTAATTCGCCCTGCTGAGGAATGACAGCTGGGGTCAGAGTTCATCCCCCAAAAGAATCCCCAAAACACCTCAGGACCAAGGAAGAACAGAGCAGGTAAGATTAGAAAGAGAAAAGGAATGGAAAGGCGAGGCAAGTGTTCAGAGCCGCATTTCAGTGGAGGGATTAGGCTGGAGAGGTGAGAAAGCGACTCTGATCCTGGATGAGCACAATGAAGCAACAAGTGTGAGGCACGTCTGTTTCGGATGAAGTGAAACGCTGAGTGCTAAAAAATAAGCACACAGTAGCATGTGCGGCAGGGAAGCTTTGATAAAGTGACAAATGAAAAGCAATATTAAAATTTGACCTTCATTCAAACTTTTGTTCTGTAACCATTTGGAGATCTCGAATCAGGTTCCATCATATATTTCTCTGTTCAAGAGTAAGAAGGCTCTGCTGCTTGCATCCTTGTATAAAACACTCAATGGAGGAAATATCTGATTCCTCTGCCCTAAACTACCAACAGAGCAGCCATGAATTTTATCAAAATTTTACACAATATTCTAAATAAGGAATTTGTCACGCCTAGTACACCTAGAGGGCGCTCTGCTTCTGTCCTGTTCCTAGTTCCCTGTGATTATTCATGTCTTTCTGGTGTGTCTTGTTGTGTAGCCTATTTACTTCCTGTTTTTGCTCTGCTTCTTGCTCACCATTGAGGTTCAGATGTCCATGGACTGAGGGCATAGGTTTTTATACGGCATTCCCTGAACAGCTGAGCCCGGGCTAACCCCCGTCTCGCCGCTACGCATGGGGTCTTTTCACTCTCCTGCCATTCCACAGTTCGTCCCTTCCGACATCCGTGACAGGGTTACTAGTACAGTACATTGCTGTTTATAATTTTCACATAACCTCCCTTGATTTAAAATTCACATTACTTACTATATATCTGTGGGAAATCTATATAGTATATATATCCTAGAACTATTTCCATAATAAAGTGGTTCCTAATCATGATTTTAAATACATTTCCAGAGTTTTCAATTGTGTCCTCTGGTTTGTGTTTCGCTGTTCATTCTGAAGTCTGCTGGGTAGACTGTGTCAATGCCTTTGAGAATTTTGAATACTTATATCAGGTCCTTTTTAGTCTGTTCAAGACTGGGTCTTGAAAAAGTTCCTCCCGACTGTCAGTGTGGAACATTACTATAGCATGTTGCTCTTCTCTGGACTGATTCCAGAGCAGCAATATCTGTTCTATAACGTGGTGTCCAAATTTGTACCCACTCTTCTAAATGAGGCCTTGCCTGTGTGTTATACTCTTTAAACTTAACTTACATTGTTAACTTACACACACACACACTTGCACCAATTTTTCTAGAAACCAATAAACTTGCCTGTACACCTTTGGAATAAGGGATAAAAAAACAATATAAATACGGGAATAATAGGTTTATTCCATGCTGAAAAGAGAAGAAAGAAAACACAACGTTTCAGGCGTGGAGTCTTCTTCAGGAAGTGGTAAAGAGCAACCTCACTAATTCGTGCAGCTACACCACTGTGTCAGCTTGTCATCGCTCTAGCACCGTCTGCACAAACTCCGACGCATTTTTTCCAGTCGATGCCATTCTCTTCGATAAATTCATTCAGAAGCTGAAATATGTGCTCTCCTGTAGTTCCTGTTGGTAGCGGCTTACAGAGCAGAAAGTCCTCATGGGACGGGCCCTCAAACTCATATCTAATGTAAACAAGCAAATTGGGCAAATCGACGACATCTACAGACTCATCTAATTGCAGTGAAAATAATCTGCTTATTTTAACGCGCTCAATCAGCGTACTTTTGACATCATCCAACATATCACTAATTCTCTGAGTGACTGTGTCTTTCGGAGGGGGGCAACGGGTCGAGCTGTTTAGCAGCTTTTTCTCCACACATAATACGTGTCAGCTCTTTTGCCAACGGTAAACACAAATCTTCACAAATCGTGTGGGGTTTACCTGCTTTAGCAATCCGCAAGCTTGCATTTTCCCCCGTTTCCGTTTCAGGAGTCCGTCTCAGAAGTTAAAAGAAGTTTTTATTTCATGCGCTCGGTGACGCAGAGACGCTCGGTGTATTTTTCTCAAATTTACCTAGAACAGTTCCGAACTATTTTTCGGTGATATATCACGCTTTGCTGTGCTCACAAGATTGCCAGTGTTCCAAAATCACGCACATTCTCCTACCTTCCTATTTGCTTGAAATAACTTTTTTAAATACAATTGACCGCTTACGTTCGTAGCACGCATTCCTATAGAATGTCTTAGTGCGCGCTGTATCGTAGTTTGTACGTATTCTGCGTATTTGACGCATAAACTGATTTTATTAAAATAGAAAACATGAAAACCAGTGCAAACAAAACATTTCCAGGGTCATTTTGCGTTCCCTAGATTGAGAACCACGGGTCTAAAAGTTTCCCATCACTGTCCCAGGTATCCATCCATCTTCTAAGTGCTTTAACCAATAGAGGGTCGTGGGGGAGTAGGAGTCTATCCAGGCATGCAATTGGCGTAAGGCAGGATACACTCTGGATGGGACACCAGTCCATTGCAGTGTCACAGATGTATTTTACTGAATCCCGGACAGTTATTTTGGCTGTTGTATTCATGTGAAATCCTTAGTTATTTTAGCCTGAATTGCAATAATTGTTTTGGCCATTCTAATATCAATGCATCCATTTTCTATTGGCTTTATCCAATCCAGTGTCACAGGGGAGCCAGAATCCATCCTGGCAAGCAACAGGTGCAAGACTGGATACACCCTGGACTGGGCAGCAGTCATAGAGTAACATTCTAGTATCCTTTTTTGAAATTTGCTGTCCTCCTTCTCTTTAACAGTTTCCCGTTTTTAATCATTTGAAATGTTCTTTTCATAATAGTTTCCAAATTAATTTGTCAAACAGTTTTGGGATACTCTTTTTTTAGGTTATGATTTTATTCACAACTGAGTTGTCTCCTGCCTTATCTAGGATCCTGTTAATTTTATGCACAATATCAGCAACAGTAAGGAAAAATGGGACATCCTTACCTGAGCAGACAACACCAGCATCTTCACCATGACCACAGTTATGAGTTCCAAATTCCGGGTGTGTGCACTGTGTCAGAGAGGACTCATTGCCTGAGCACGACACATCGTCCAGCCAGATCTTTCCACTCCCCTGGCCAAAGTGTGCGCTCCCAGGAGCAGACACAGCGATTCCGCAGCCCAGCGCTCTGCAAACCACCTGAGCGTCATTCGTGTCCCAGTTGTCATCACACACTGTCCCCCACTGACCGCTGTGATAGACCTCAACTCTCCCCGAGCAGCTGGCACCGTTGACCAGCCTGACCTGGGCTCCTTCAAATTCCAAAGAAACACACTAAATTAAAACTCTCAAGAGTACAACTAGGAAATGAACCTTGTCAATGTGAAATATGGCAGAAATGTAGAAAATGTTTCTGAAGCAGATGTCAGTTTTTTTTATTCCAAAAAATACTCTACCAACCTTTAATTCATTAGTTTATGGTGTTATCTGCAGAAGCTTATTATCTTAAATAAATCAAATTTAGATTAGATTTTATTGCATTTACATGAGAAAATGATTGCAATTATTGCATTTAAAAGCAACAGTTAATCTGTGAACAATGTTGCCTACTATATTAATGTATTACATGATATATGCATTAATATTGTCCCTTGCAAAGTAGCATTGACTTTAACAACAGTAGAATATCGTCACACTCCTATTTTTAGAAAAAAATCATCTACAGGAGCAGAATCTATGTTCTATCTTTTGTATACATGATGTAGAGCAGAGTGTCAGTGAGCATTCCTGGGTTAAACATTTTTGTTGCCACTAGAAATGACACAGCTTTCCAAGCGTATGTTCTTCTTGATGTGAAACTGCAGAAACATGTACTGTACATGGATTTTTGCCAACTCTTTAACATTGCACAGAATACATTCACAATGACTTGATAGTAAGACTTATACCAAGTGTACAAGTAATAGGGTTATTCCATGCTGAAAAGAGAATATAGAAAACACAATGTTTCGGCTGTGGAGCCTTCTTCAGGTGTGAGATGGGTGTATGCGCCTTGTAAAGGTAAAACCTTGCAAATAGAGTTGAGTTCAATGTTTAAATATCCCTTCATCTGTTATCAGAAAGCAGCTTGTTCCTCAGGAGGCCAGAGGGAACCCAGGGAACAAGGTGGGAGCAGATCCTGAGATGCCAGTCCATCGCGGGACAGTTGGCAAAAACTATACATCAGTGAAAATAGAACATATTTAAATACAGATCTATTATATCCTCTATTATCTATTATTTTGGTTTTGAATACACAGGATTTATCACATCACATGGGCTAATGAATTAATGAGACGAGTATGATTACAGAGGTTAAGGGCTCAAAATAAGACCCTCAAGTACTGATAATTAGTCACATAGCCTATTGCATTCATGTTCTCTGAAAATGCAATTACATTAATTTGGCATTAATTATATTACTGAGCCTGAAGAATTAGTTCATATCAGTGGTGAGGCTGACAGAGGGAACTGCAGGCGCTTCTGAAGGCACTCGGAAATGCCACCACCTTAACCCTCCTGTGTCAAGAATGTTTTCTCTGAAAGATGTAAGATGAAAGTGACTCTCCTACCTGAGCAGACAACACCAGCATCTTCACCATGACCACAGTTATGAGTTCCAAATCCTCTGTGTGTGCACTGTGTCAGAGAGGACTCATTGCCTGAGCACGACACATCATCCAGCCAGATCTTTCCACTCCCCTGGCCGAAGTGTGCGCTCCCAAGAGCAGACACAGCAGTTCCACAGTCCAGCGCTCTGCACACCACCTGAGCGTCATTCGTGTCCCAGCTGTCATCACACACTGTCCCCCACTGGCCGCTGTGATAGACCTCCACTCTCCCTGAGCAGCGGCCGACACCGTTGACCAGCCTGACCTGGGCTGCACCTTTCGGGCAAGAATTACAAAAAAACATTCTGACAGGACACAATGCAAAAGTCTGTATACAAAATGAATAAAAAACAATCTGTAATTCAATGGGAAGAAACTAACTGTAGTGACAGAACACATGCAACCGAAAATAATGGAAAAGATAAAAAAATCCGGTGCTGCGTATTGTTGTACAGGCCCATCAGTGAAACATGAAAGGAAATGTAAAAATACAGAAATTACAATTTTATTGTGTATTCTGTACAATTTAATTAAAACATTAAATTGCGCTGTGTGAGAGGGAAAAGTGTCTGTTGTTGTCTGTTGCTGAGAGTGGTCAAGGGAGCTGTGAACAAGAAGGTTATGCAGACTATGTGGAACACGATATGAGATGATGGGACAGTCAGAAAAGAGGGTACCATCGGATGGATCATCCTGTAAGATGGGGAAGTTTTCGTTAACGGTCCTGGGGATAGAAAGGGTGTTAAGGTGGTAGGGAAGCACCAGTGGAATGCTGTTGTGAGGCCAGGAGTTCCTAATTGGGCTGATGATCAGAGGCTGTTTTTGGGCGGGGTATCCTCTGTTGAAGAAAACAAAGTGCATATTGAGGGCATGGATATGGAAGCCCAAGTTCCCACTGAGGAACTGTGAAAAAGGGAAATAATTTTTAGTATGTGTTGGGTGGAATATCTGTATAGGAGATAGCTGTGTGAATCTATGGGTTTGTAATAGAGAGGCAGAGAGTCACGGATGGTTAATGGATTGGTTTATGTCCAGAAACAGAAGAGCAGTGGAAAATATGTTAACTGTATACTTGAGGAATGGGTGGAAGTTGGTGAAATGATGCAGGAAATTCTCTAGCTGGTTGTTAGAGCATGTGGCATGTGCTCTGAAGCGACACATAGGAGAACAGAAGTAGTCAAAATCTGTGTCATTAGATTTTGCTATAAACTCCATTAGGTGCACAAAATTATCTTAACAAGATATTTTTTATGAGTGGCCTTTGCTAGTGTAGAATAGAATAGAATTTTTATGCAGTCCTTATATTTCATTTTCTCTTCAGTTTTTGCCGACATTAACTGTAATAAGTCTTACCTTAAGACGTTTTCAGTTTGAACATTCAGGTTTCAAATAGTATATTTGCAATTTCACTAAATGGGACACTATACCTATAGTTCTGGGCACTATAGGCAATATAGGAAGGATATTTTTCCAAGGCACTGTGACCCTACATGTCTTTGCACTCTTTGGACTCTGCAGTTCCATTTGTTCCCAGAAAGAGGCGCTAAACACTGGGAGACCCTGGTAGAATCTGCTTTGTGTGTTGTTGTGGCCAGCTCACATTGAACTTTGCAGGTCAGTCAGTCCTCGTATTGTATATCTTATTTCAAAACTTACTTTTATAAAGGTTATACAGCCCCTCTCCCTGTGTGGGGTGGTAGATTGCAGTTTGTTTTTATCAATAAAACAAATAATAACGTTTGCAAAAGGGATAAAATGAACTCATAATGTGTAACACAGGTTTTGGGTAAGTGGTGTCCACTCCTTGCTGAATGAACCAGTTCACAGTGCCTAGTTTGCACACAGAGAAAACTGTTCAAAGATCTAGAATTATGTTAGTAGACATTTTTAAACTAGAAACATGACTTATAAAATCACACAGACAAGATAAAATGTGAAGGTACCTACTTGTAAAGCTTTTGTTGAGAATTAGGAGGCATTGACCTGCAGGAAAGAAACAGAAGAGGCAAATCAGCAAAGTCTGCAGGTCTAGGAACTGGACAACAGGTATAACTGGTCTTGTTTCTTCATACTTTCTAACCTGGGTTTTTTTCTTCTGTTTGCTTGCCTTGTGAAAGTCCTGGAACCTGAACTGATCACGACTGGCACATGGCACCCATAGCAACATGGTGAAGTCTGTAAATGTTAAAAGCTGTAGTGCCTCTGAAATGGGAATAGCTATAAATTATAGTTATTCAAGTGAAGAAGAAGTGTGATTGTAATTGTACTAATAATACAATGTAATAATACAAGTAGTTCCACAACTGTGGTAGCTAAATTCACCTCAGATTGAAGTCATGATTTTAGCCTGGTGGACACTGACTTGGTATTTCCCAGTCCTGTCTTGCCTTTTGAACACAATTGTCATGGATTTGGTAGGTCTGGACAGGACCGCCAGAGGAGATGGGCATACTTCAGTCATGGTCGATTATACTACTCGCTATCCGGAGGTGTTTCCCTTAAAAATACTGCCAGCAAAACCATTTCCAAGGAATGAGTATGACTCTTTTCCCATTTATGTACCACTTGTGTCTAAATTAATGCAGGACATTGCTTCCTTTCTGCATTTCAATCTTTTACAAACCTCGGTATTTCACCAGCAGACCACTGGTTAATTAGTCAGGAGATGATAGACTGGGACCCTGTCCTACCATTTCTAATGTTTGCAATCAGAAAAGTGCCCCAGGCGTCCACAAGCTTAACTTTTTTTGAATTACTTTTTGGTAGAAATCCTTGGCATCAAGCAGGGAGTCTGGGAGACTCTGGATAAACAAAAAAATATCCTGGAATATGTAACACATATGCTGGATCATATCAATAAGATTTAACCTACAGTACACAAACATCTAAAAAAAGCACAGTATACTCAAAAGACTTCTTATGATCCAAGAGCTAGGGAGGGAGAATTCAACAGAGGGGATAAAGTGTTAGTTTTGCTTCCTTCTAGTGAGAGCAAACTATAACACAAATGGTAGGGGTCACATGAGGTGGTGAACGAGTGGGATCAATAAATTATAAAATATAAACAACAAACAAGAAAAAATCAAATCTACCATGTTAACCTCCTAAAAGTATGGAAGACAGATTTTGTCCTTGGCAATACCAAGACATAAAGTGTTTTCCTTAAAAGAAATGCAAATAGGTTTAGTTTCCTACTCGGCAGAACTCGGCGTACAATAATAACTGGTGCCATATAGAGTGGCAAGAAAACTGAAATAATTCAGGAAGTACAGAAAATGAAAGATTTGGGAGTTATAGAAGAGAGTTCCAGTCCTTGTTCTAGCCCCATAGTTCTAATATCTAAACTGGGTGCAAGGTGGCAATTTGTAATAATGTTAGGAAACTAAATGAAATCTTAAAAATCGACGAGTATTCAAAGCTCTGAGTTGACAAACTGCTCGAAAAAAGTCTGGGAAAAGTAAAACCCAGATCTGAGAAAAGGTTACTGGAAAATACCAGTCTAAAGAAACATCTTTAGATGTCAGGCAGAGACGTCTAAAGAGAAAACCACCTTTATTCATCCCACAGAACTGTACCACTGTACAGTTTCACCATTTGGCCTGTATGGTGCTGCGGGGAAATTCCAGAGCCCTCTGCTTACCTGGACGAGGTGCTCATCGCCAGTGATGACTGGGACTTGTATTTAAAACATTGACAGACTCAGACTGTCATGGACAGTTTTGGGGACGCTGAGTTAAAAATTAATCCCATGAAAAGTCGCATGGCTTTTGTGCATATCAGATATTGGGGGTACAAAGTAGGAGGGGGTTCGCCCCCTTATGGCTAATGCAGCAGCAATTAAGAACTGTCCTAAGCCTTGAAATAAAAATCAGGTACAAACATTTTTGGATTAGGTGAGGTACTATCTAGATTTGAAGAGAGGGTTCATTCTCCACACTGAACACTTCTCCCATAATGCCACACTTGGCATCAGTAAGAGAAAGAACTGGTCTTAAATGGGATATTTTGCAAAGAGGGATGTGCTGCAGACTTTGCAGACATGTACTGTCATTTGAAAGAAAGGAAAGAGTAAAAAATCACCCCGAGGTCTAACAGAATTTGAGGGTAAAATTTCTGTATCACCAAAGGTGACTTTTAGAATCTGAGACTTGATGGAGAGAGCCAATTAAAATCATCCTGGTCTTAATCTTGTTTAACTGTAGATAATTCTACACCATCCGCAAATGTACGATTTATTGTATCCTTGTTCACATCAGCGTTCCAGGTCTCTCGCAATTCTTTAGGGCTTCTTCCAGCCCAGGTCTTACAGATGGGCTGTTGTTTTGTTCAGCCAGGTGTGCTACCCAGTAAACTGGATCGCACTTCTTCTCTTAATTAGAACTACTGAATCATTTATAGTGACTATAGCTCAATTGTGCAGAGCGGGCTGGCTCCAGTGGCTCAAGCCCTCATTGGCCCAAGTGCCCATTTCTGCTTGTAGAAATAAAGTCCAACCAATTTCTTTTTTTTGCTTCTGTATTTAGTACGGATCTCCCGTTAGGAAAGAAAATGTTGGACCTAGTTGATCTCATCAGAGCACAAGTGCCCACCTCCTGTTCATTGTAAAAAGCAGAGAAAAAAGCAGCGATAAGCAACGTACAGTAGGCTACTCCACATGTGGAGGTCGTGTTAACATTTTTGAACGGTGAGAAGAAACACAGATTTTTCAGAACGACTGTCCAAAAGTAACACAACAAGGGTGTCGTATTGAGCTCTTTGTGTTTAAGAAAGACTGTTTTCATTCACCTGTTCTAAGTTTGCAAACCGACGAACTTGCCATGTTATTGTCTGCATGGCTACTTAGCTAGATTTGAGATTTCCTTAAGAAATTTTGTTAACTGAGTAGACAAGCCAGTCTTTTTGTATTTGATATAAACAGCTGACATACATATTCTTTTGTTGTGTATACATGGTTAAGTCACAGAAACAGGAGAGCAGAAGAAGAACAAGAAAAAGAGAAAGAATTTAGGGAGGCAGCTGAAGGGAGCACACCGCTTCACAACTGGGTCACAACTAGCAGCAGATGAACAGGAAAATGGTCATCAAAAAAGCCAGTTCCTTCGGCTACATTCTGTGTAAGCCTCAATAACAGAAGAGTCTTGCTTCATGATTGAATGATTACATTGGCAAATGTTGTACGACTTAAATTTTGACGAATATAAAAACTGCCTGTAGCCTATTCACGAAAAATATACAGGCTATATGAGTAGTAAGTAATAGGTTTATTCCATGCTGAAAAGAGAAGAAAGAAAACACAACGTTTCAGCTGTGTAAGCTTCATCGGGTGTGAGGATAGGGTTAAATAAAAAAAACACAGGTAGTTCTGAATTGACAAATAAAGAACTATATGGTAATTAGTAGTCCACATGTGGTGATTTAATTGTACACACAACTAACTTTTACAACTTCTGTTGTTAAAACAATAATGTGATTAAGAAAGTTCACCAAATCAATGTGAAAATGATTCTAAACAAAAATTATGTTGTCTGGCCAAATGTCTGTTAGTACTCAAAGGTCCTCTTGAAACGCTGGGCAGACGTCACTGCATCTTTATGGAAGATGCTGCTGTAGATATTGCTCTCTGGACGAGACATTAAAAGACTCCTTGGTCTTTAAAGGCACTTTTCAAAAGAGGAGGGGAGTTAACTTCAGTGTCCCAGCTAAAGTAATCTCCAGACTTCCTAAAGATTCGTCTTAATTCAACTAGTGAATCAATTTCTCTCTCCTCCCCCTGGTCGGCAGTGGTGCTGCTTGTTCAGGATTGCTGCTGTGTGTCCCAGGCAGAGCTACACTACAGAGGAGGACGAAGTGGATCTCCTTCCTTGTGAAAACACTTTGGGATGAAAAGTGCTATATAAATGTAAGGAATTAATGAAAACATAATCTCCCTGTTTCCTTAATCATGCATTTCCTCATCAGACACTCTGCTGTGCAACGTGGTGTTCTCGCAGCTCAGATCACTAACTGACAAAATGGGTTTCACAAATTAGATTATACTTTGTTAACCTTCTGTACAAATATGTGAAATTGCAACTCACAAGTACAGTAGCACCTCTGAATGTTCCTCTTTCTTGTTACATCCAGAATAAGATAAAGGAAGTATATTTCCTCATTTAAAGTTTTTTTACAGCTTTAAAGTTCATCGTGAAAAATATTTCTGTGGATAGATTTTAGTGCTCCGTGGAAGAAAATTAGGACAATATACTGTCACGAACAAGGACTGAAATCCATGTCAGATCTTGTAGTAGACCCTATGCGATGCGGTAAGAGCTGGAGAAAACAGGAGGCGTGGTAAGAAGGAACACACAGGGGTTTAATAGTGCACAAAATAATAGTGACAGTCCGTGAGACAGTGTACGGGGAAGACAAAACGGCATCCAAATCCAAACGGGTCCAAGGATTTGGACCCGCTGGTCAAAGCACAGTCCGAGAGTCCATCAACTAGAAATCCATCCTGGGACGCAACAAAAATAAAATCCCCGGGAGGGGGGAGCACACGGACAAACGAAACATGGAGGTCCAAGGGTGACGGGGCGAGATCCTCCAGACCCCGGGCTCAGGAAGCGGGAGGTGTCGGGGATGAGGCCTATGCCCTCAGGAGATGGACGTAGGGTTTCCTTGTGCTAGGCGGGCCTCGCAACATCTTACCCTAATGATGAGCCCCGAGGACTGGAGGAGCTGGTCTTTAAATAATAACACTAAAAGGGTTCACCTGGAGAGCTTAATCACACGAACAATAATGGGAGCAGTGGAGCGTCCTCTAGGGAGGGATGTCGGGCGTGACATATACATCTTTGATTCATCCACGGTGCGATAGAGAGCGCTACAGGAGGTCATTCTTGCCTTCTGCCATAAGACTGTACAACGCATCCACCTTGCGTCTGGGCAGAGGCAACATTGACAGTGACCTGTTTCTGGACTGAACGCATCTACACATCTACTGCTACATCTGTTCTCTTTCTTTTTCTTTTTCTTTTTCCCGTTTACAGCCACTTTTGTGCAATATATGCCAGGGACCTGTGCAATACATTTATATTTATATTTATATCTATGGTTACATCTATATTTATATTCATACGTGTGATACGATTTTCTGTGTACTGTTCTGTTCTAGTCTGCTCTTTGTGTGTCCGGACTGTGAGTAACTCTTGTATTGTATTGTATGTATTGTACTATTATTATATACTTTGTTACACTGTGGCTGTGTTGTCTGTGTTAAGCTGCTGTTGCACTGCAATTTCCCTCACGGGATCAATAAAGTATCTATCTATCTTTACTGTTAATGATTAGGATGATATAAGAATATATATATATAATCACCCTGAAATACTGGAACAGGAAAGGTTTTTAAATTTCCGAAAGTCTGTGTTGAAAATAAGCACATTTCGCAATCCTGGGTGTTGTGGTTAAGATGCATGTCTTTTAAAAGACTGAAGATTTCCCTAGCCTTAGCAGAAGTAATGAAAATTAATCAGCACTTTAAAAAGTTTATTAATTTTTTTAAATAGAAAGATTTCATTTAAGGAGCTACAATTAAAAAAAACATTATTCACGAGGAAGAACATTACCCTGTGTTCAGGAGTGCTTACTGATGAGTTGGGTGTAAGAAAGTGTCTGTCTGAGGGCCAGACCCCTGACTGCAGCTGAGGAGGGGGCTGGACCTCCTGCAGAGAGAGGAGTGACCCAGGGGCAGCTGCACAGGTGAGGGGCGGATCAGATTAAGAGAGAGAGGCTCACTGCAGTGTTTATAGGTTCATGGAGAATTAGAGGTTAGAAGAGCTGGGATAAGCAACACCTTGATTTCCTGATTACTCCTCCTTCCTGAACCTTTGTTAAAAACCCTGTGAAGTATAGTCCCAACTGTCTTGACTCTGGAGACTATCGCCTGATTGTTGTCCTACCTGAGGAGACCTGACTGGCAGAAAAGATTTTCCTGCTCTCAAATCTCTGCAGAAGAACATCCTGGGGGTCATACTGTGCCTAAGCCTTTCCTCCAAGTCCACACTTCTGTGACACAGTGCAATTGTGGACTTCAGGTGCACAGGAATTTGAGGAGCACTGTTACCAACGGGGTAATATGACATCCTCTCATGATGTAACTCGCTGGTCACACGACTCAGTCGAAACGCGTTCTGTTGGTGCAGTTTTTGCATAGCTTCTTTTCCAGTGGCCAAGCGAACACTGGGAGAGAATTTTTTTCAAAAAAATGTCATTCTTCGCTCACAGTTTGATTAAATTGAATGTCTTAGCACAAAAGTAGTGAGGTTAAGTGTTCATTCATGTGCAGAAGTATCAACTCAAAATGTGCAAGTAAACTAAGAAAAACTTGTTAATACCATACTCTGTTTATTCAAAGTTTTGTACTATTAAATACATTTCATCTGGATTGTCCCAGTACGAGGAACATAAAGTGTTCATTCACGTTAAACAGGATTGATTCAAAACGGGAAAAGTAAAATAAATAAGATAAAAAAGGCAATACCTCAAAGCTTTGTAGTATTAAATAATTTGTCTTTCCTTGTACAAAATACACTGGAAGTAAATGAATATTCATCCGTTGAAATAGGATGACGAAATAAAAGATTAATGTCAACACTTCTTACCTAGCATATATACAATATCAAGCTAAAGTAGTCTAATGAAATTTTATTTGTACATAAAATAATGAGTTTTAAAATTGTAAAATAATTCAATTTTACTAACATGAATATTTTATTCTTAATGGCAACTTCTCTCAGCTTTGATAGGTTAGAACACGACACGTCACCATTCTGCAAAGGATCGTGGGTGATCCGTTTTAGCGAAGTCCACTCTGATGTGGACTTCAGAGAAGGGCTCATGCGCCCCCTGGGAAACACCGATTCAGACATGGGACACCCTGAGCCCATGCAGACCCGAGCAGGAACACACATACGAAGGGCACGAGATCACAAGTTTGCCTACTGGGACACAGCCCTAAACTGACAGGTACGTGAAAAGAAATATAAATGAAAGGACGCAAGTGGAAATTACAAGGAAGAGCATATACAGTAGAAATAAAAACAGGAGACATTTATTTACACAAAGGGGCGTAGGAGTTTGGGCCACGCTGCCTAGCCATGTTGTTGAAGCCAATATCTTGGCTTCTTTCAAAAAAAGATCCTGGGATCAATCAGCTACATATTAGGTGGTTTGAATGTCCTCCTCTTGTTTGTAACCTTTCTTAAGTCCATTCAGTCCCCATCAGCAGCTGTGCCTGGCCAACAGGCCTGTTACTGATGTTAAACTCTTACATGGTACACTGGTGACAATAACTCCCACACCCACAGAGCATCTTGATAAGTCAACTGTGCTTCCTGCCCTGCTGATGTGCCAAACCACACTGTTGATTTTTCAGCCTTCTGCCTTGGACATAAATACATTTCACATACAACTTTTCATGTAGAAAATGTATGGCCTTGCAAATGTAAAAATATTTGTTTTCATCAAGAAAACAATGATACTTTAGAAGACAGAGAAGGGGCAGATTTGAACAGAAGTGCCTCAAGCTCAGGGTTTAATTGGCAGAGGTGAGGAAATGGAATGGGCTTTCTTGCAGAGCTCAGAGCTGTGAGCATTAAAAGAAGTACAAATATAACAAGAATGGGCGTGACAATAAGATAAGAGACCGCAAGCTGTAAAGGACAAGAACACTGGGTACAAGATATTAAAGCCCAATTGTTTTTGAAAAGTATGAAATTATTTTTTGCATGTATACATTTATTTTATTTATTAATTTGGACCTTTGCAGCCTATGCATTCTGACCTAGCAACTTACTTTTTAATAAAAATTTTGATAAACACTTTGATTGATTCAGATATTCAGAAAAATCTGTTGTTTGACTTTTATTTCTATATGGCTGTAACATTTTGCTTAGTTTGACCTGTCTGTGGTTTTCACAGTTCTTCAGCTCCAATTCAGCCTGTGAATGGGAATTAAGTTAATTATGAAATTTTATAGGTCTCTTGAAACATCTGTTTGAGAAATGGAAACCAGTTAAAGAGGAACAGTTAATCAAAAGATTAATAATAGTGTATATTTTTGTTTAATCAGATAAGTCAGTTAAAAAACAAATTTCATTACTATTCCAATCCAACTAATTAAGAGCAATCAGGGACATTCGTACTGCCACAGTAGGGTTGAAAATGCTGTTTTAGGGAATGGGACACAAAGAGCACTGTACATGTATAATTACTGTATAAAATATATTTATTGTAATTCCAGCTGGATTTCCTAATCTGCCTTTCAAAAGTGTCTTTTAACAGACTGAACTTTCCGTGACTCCAGTTCAGGGGGGAGCTGGGTCCTATCCTGGCATGCAACTGGTGCTGGGCAGAGCACACCCTAGACAGGACGCAAGTCCACCGCTGTGCACACATACAGTAGACATTTGCACACTCACACTGGGCCAATTTTCAAAGAAACCCATTAACCTACAGAAATGTCTTTGGACTGTGGGAGGAATCAGGAGCACCCGAAGGAAACCCACACAAACACAGGAAGAACATGCAAACTCCACACGGACAGCACCCCAAGTCCAAAACTGAACCCAGGGTCCCAGCACTGCGAGGCAGCCATGCTGACCACTGTCCCACCCCCCTGTGAAATGTATCAATACCATTATCGGAGTTGCAGAAATCTCTAATTGAGCCCGTCTGTCCACATTTTCTTATAATAATCTGAGCACACAAACATTTTATTATCAATAAAGACAGAACTTACAGAGCAGCAGAGTGAGGAGAGTCCTTGGCATCTTCTTTCAGTCGGGTTCTCCTACAGAACAGAACTCCTGCTGACACATTCAGACAATACAGCCAAGATGAAGACTTAAGATAGCGCGGTTTCCTTCTCTAACCACCATAGTGCAGGCTATTTGTAGCTGTGTGAAAAAAAAAAAGATTTCCCCTTCACATATTTTTGAAACATCTGTATGTTCCTGTTTTAAGCAAAAACTTTTTGCTTCAGCTAAATCCAACAGCTGAAAGTAGAATTAACCCGATTTTAAAATCTACAGCATTCATTGAAGAGCCAAAAACACTCAATTTTATTTTAATCTCTGCTGTTAGTTTGCATCTCATCTCCTCTGAGAAGCCACTTTTAGCACGTGTCAAATCAAACATCTGTCAAAACATTTCCGAACAGACACACAGGAGGTGTGTGAGTGTTTTCCTCTAGATCTTGCTTTTGAGCACACAGGATGTGGGCTTTCATCTCCCTCAAGCTCATTTTTTTTATTGTATCATAAGATATGGTTTAATTAGCGGAGACACATTTTAGAATGAAAGTAAAACACTTCACACTCACAGAGTGTCAGAGGCTTAGTGGTTGTTTTGTTTGTTTCACTTTTACAAAACCTCATTAGTCAGAAGAGGATAAATATTTCACTTTCAAGTCTGGTGCTGAAGCTGCTACCAGCACCTGCAGCTCTGACCCTGAATCACAGCAGGTGGATTCTGACGCTGAGCTTCCTCGTTCAACACAAAATTCAATCAGAAGAGCTGCTCTGCCTCCTTCCCTGCTCAAATCCAAGCGCGAAGAGGAATTCAATTTGCTACTTAATCCTTGTGCGTTTACTGTACAACACCTGTGCTTAAATTCTAAGGTCTGATCTGGCTTTCTGAAATAAATGCAGTCTTAAAGATGTCAAAAGGGCTTTGCAATGGCTAACTCGAATTTTAATGAGCCAGAATGAAAACTGAAACAAAGTTCTTGGTGCAGTGCTGTTAGCTAGTAGTACAGAGACTTTATCTCCGTCACTATTAACACTATACAAACAGTAGCTGCAGGGTGTTCGCACTGCTATCCTGTAACCCCAGTGTGTATTTACTGATCCTTACGACTTCAGTGTACTACTACAATAACAAAATAAGACATTTCTGTTTATTTTTTAAATGTAAGCAATTAAAAAATTATAATAAAAGGTTTTCTGTTTCTATTAGTTATAGACAGCTCAGTCCGTCTCATTGAACACAAGGAGAAACGAGAACTAGAAAGCTACTTTAAAACATCAAGAGTTTAGGACCGAGGATGAAGGTTAAACTTATCAAATTAATTAAAAAATCACTGTAGATAGTTAAGAGTTCAGGAGGAAAGAAAACCAGAAAAACCGTAATCCTCCAGGAAAAGGCTGGACGGCACTCGTCTTGATGGGTCTGTAGTTCGACAGTGTGTCACCGTTCTCCACACAGCCTGCAGGGCCGTATGATCATACAGCCATGGATTCGAGCAATTAAAGACACAACAGAAGCAGATTCTCTAACCTGCAGCCAGAAAACCTCATTACAGGCTGGGCAAGCGTTCGAGGTGAAATTCGCCCACGAGGAGGGCACCTTTAAAGCGGAGACGACGGCAACGAAACTTTTTGGCGCGCCCTCTCTTCAAAGCCCTGGCCAAATATTCAGACATGAACTAAAAACTAAACATCCCAGTTAACATGTGATCCTTGCGTTTGACCAACGGAACAGGGCGAAAAGTCAGTCACATGATTTTGGGTTTGAGTTTCGAATGCTTAACCTATCGGCAACAAAGCGAAATTTAAACTATAGGCTTCCTCAAACTGTCAGTTACACGACCGTGTATGTCTTTAAAGCCTTTCCTATTTGGCTTTTTAGTTATGGAGGCGGGAAGACGACCTTTCCCTCTGTCGTCTGGCGCCTGACGTTCGAATCGCGTCGGGTGAAAGAGGACAAACTGTACTCCCACTGCCAGCGGGGAGAGATAGAGACAGAGGTGCACTTCCTACTGTACTGTGACAGATTTTCTGGGATTAGAGAAACATTCTTCCCTAAATTCAGAAATCGAATCCCAGAATTCCCCAATCTTCCAGAATCACAACGGGTCCCTATCCTACTGGGAGAGGGAGGAGGGAACTGAGTTCAACTGGCAGATCATTATGTGATCTCCTGTCCCAGCCTGCGGAACAGTCTGTCTCCCTATATGTATGTTTACGTACTGTATATGTGTAGCTGGGATACACTTTTTTTTCTGTACATCTACCTGTGCCTACTCAATTAAATTGCTTTATAAGGTGCTTTATTGGCATGACTGATGAGTACAATCAGTGTGGCCAAAGAAAATAAAAATTAAATTAACATGAAACAAAACAAAAACAAAATAAAATAAAATCTACAGACATGTTACAGACATTTACAACAAAGACATATCATAAAATATTTACATATACCCAGAGCTGCTTCCTCAGCACCAGCTGTGGCCCAATGCCCTGCTGGGTCATCAGGGTCGGATCCTGAGCCACAGTGCTCTGTGAAAAGCAGAAGCAGTTGCTGTAGACACTGGCTCAGCCAGGATGAACGTGCAGGGGTATGGCAGGAGTAGGGTGCATCCTGGGAGGAATAAGGAGCAGCAGCACTGATTCCTCATTGCCTACAGGCCTTAACCGAAGAGAGACTCGGCACCACAGACAGGCAGGATCGCCAGCTGTGTGGGGCTGCTCCTGGAGGACCACGGAGATCAGGCAGACTGGGATCTACACTTGTGCCCACTTATTGAGTTTTTCACATGTTTCCTTGTGCCATTGAGTGCTGTGGCCTCACACTTCGACTGTGCCTCCTGTTGTTCTCCCTGCAGGTTTTGTCTAGATAATCCTGTTTCCTCTCATGTTCAAAGACACGCTGACCAGGTAAACTGGGATCTCTAAATGCCTGCCCTTGTGTGTGAGTGATTACACACGTGTGTGCCCTGCAATGTCCTGGTGTCCTGTCTAGCCCATCACATCGCCTCGCGTCCCAGGCCTTCTGGTGCACTGTGAGAAATCTGCCAGAATCAGAACAGCTTCCAATCCTATGGGGGAAAGAAACTCAATAGAGCTGGAGCCCAACCCAGTGGGTGATCTCCTGTCCCAGCCCGAGGAACAGTGAGCCTGTTTCTTAGTAATAATAATACAGTGTGTGATCACCTGTCCCAGCCTGAGGAACAGACAGTGAGCCTGTCTCTCAATAATAATAATACAGTGTGTGATCTCCTGTCCCAGCCTGAGGAACAGACAGTGAGCCTGTCTCTCAATAATAATAATACAGTGTGTGATCTCCTGTCCCAGCCTGAGGAACAGACAGTGAGCCTGTCTCTCAATAATAATAATACAGTGTGTGATCTCCTGTCCCAGCCTGAGGAACAGACAGTGAGCCTGTCTCTCAATAATAATAATACAGTGTGTGATCTCCTGTCCCAGCCTGAGGAACAGACAGTGAGCCTGTCTCTCAATAATAATAATACAGTGTGTGATCTCCTGTCCCAGCCTGAGGAACAGACAGTGAGCCTGTCTCTCAATAATAATAATACAGTGTGTGTGGATCTGTGCCTATGGGTGGAAGGTTGCCGGTTCGTCTCCCGTGGCTGGCAGAGGAATCCTACTCCATTGGGCCCCTGAGCAAGACCCTTAACCTCAACTGCTCAAGGGCCACTGTATAAATGGCTGACCCTGCACTCTGACACCAAGCTTCTCTCCCTGTCTTTCTGTCTTATGGGAAGCAAGTTGTGGTATGCGAAAAGACAAATTCCTAATACAAGAAATTGTATATGGGTAATAAAGTGATCTGCTCTGATCTGATCTCCTGTCCCAGCCTGAGGAAGAGACAGTGAGCCTGTCTATCAATATGTACAGTATGTAATGTAAATGTGTTAATTGTATCTGCTTTGACAACACTATAATTCATTGGTCATATTCCTTATTGGTCATTGGTCATTTTTCTCTGTACACCTGACAGAGACTGGAGGAGGTGCTGTTGTCCCACTGCATGGCACCAGTGGGTCCGTGTGATTGTGGTCTATGCTCAGAGCCACGGCTTCATGGCTTTGTGTGGCTGAGAAACATCTTATTCCCAATGCCCACAGGTGCTGTTTGTAAAGCAGAGACCAGCTTTACTTCAAGACACACTAACACAATCCCTCATGTCAAACACAAACATCTAAGATCTCCTATCCAACCAGTCACGGTTCACTGTCCTGAAAGGTGCTTTACAGAATCAAGTCAGAGGAGCCGGCTACGAAAGTGCTGAAGAAGACTGATATAAAAAACACCCAGACATTATGGGGTTTGCAGAATAGCTTAAAATAACTGTAACGGAAGAGTTCTTTCCAGACCCTATGTGGACGATACAATCCGAAGTAGTGAGGAAACACTGGGGAAAGAGTCATGCAGGAGACTGGACTGGAGACAGGGGGCGTGTCCATGGTGTGCAGGTGTATGGGGAAGGTGTGGCCGATCCAACAACCCAAAGAATACATCCGTAGGCGAATCCAAGAAACGGGCAAAAGTCCATGGCCAGGTGATCCATCCACGACGAAGGATTAAAAACAGGAACCGGGTCGGAACCGGCAAGGGGAACAGGAACAGAGACTTAAAAACATGACGGAGCCAGATGCATCAGGACCCGGGTTCGCATGATATGGGAATCAGATGCAGAGCCTGGAACTGACTGAGTATCTGGCTTTTAAGGGAGATGGGAAGGAGGCTGGAACAAGGGACAGGTGCACAGAATTTTATCCAAAGTGAAAAGAGCCAGAGCGCCCTTAAAGAGGAGGGACTACAATCGTGACAATAACTTTTAATAACATTACTAAGAAAAATAATAATACATTTTGCCTTTTTTTATTATTGCATTTGCACATTCAAAATATTAAAAAGATGTATGCAAAGTTTACAAAAACTTTATTACATTGACAGACTACATAGAGGCACCAATTTAAATTTTAAAACTCCACTCAGTTCTTCCACACAATACTTTAGTGTTCTGCCACATATTCCATCTAGACCTGCTGCCTTGTTGACCTGAATCTTTTTAAAATGGTTTGCAACTGTACGAGCTGATATTTGCAGTGTTTTTCCTGCTGTAAATAACTGTCAGAAATAATTGAGTTGAGTGGAGAAACTATACTTTTCGAAAATGAATTAAAAACTTAAATTTAACTAATCAGGTAGAGCCTGTCCACTTATTCCATCTACTAGGATAAATTTGAGACCCTCATTGATATTGACTGTGGCCATAGTTTTAATGTTCTGCCAGGCAGTGTGCAGAATAACTTGCTTAAATTCCTAAATGGAGCAATGGATACATTTATAATGGGTGTCTGGAGCACCTCTAAAGCATCATAGAGTGAACATTGATGCGACTCATGCAGAAACAACAAGAAACTGAACATGAAAGCACAAACATGAATGTAGCAGTTTAGGTTGGACATGCTGAAGAAGAACTCCTGGATAGCAGCACACAGGCCCTGAGAGACTCACTGACTCTCAGGAGCAATCTGAGGTCACTGCACTGCACATTAGAAAGCTTACAAACTAGGGGAGGCTGTTTCGATTCATCCCGATTCATCCCAAGGGGAGGGGATGATGTCACTCAGAGCAGGTCAATGCTGGAGCACGTAGATTCTGGAGGACTGGTACTCACAAGCTGCAGTGGCTCCCTTCTCTTGCTTTCTCTTCTTTTTGTTACACAGCAGGAAGAGGATGAAAAGGATCAACAGCAACAGCACCACTAACATCACCCCCAGGACTATAGGCTTCAGCAGGGACTCTAGAGTGAAAGAGAAATCCTAATGGTGGATCCCAGGAACTCGTTCTGAACCTCAGGCTCTTCTCCACAGAATCCGTGGAAAGCTAAGAGCAGTGGGTGGTGATATCGCTCTGAAGCACTGACATTCATATCAACAGTGTTAGGAGGTTTATCTATGAATAAAGGATTGGAGGGCTTGATAGAAAACATATGCGCTCATGAATTAGAAATGGAATGTCATTCTCAGTAGGGAACACTTCAATATTATAAGGGCTTACTAAAATTGTTGTTCATTTGCAAAAATGTTTGCTTACATATTGCAAAGTATTATAATTTCATGTCATGAGCAGTTTGTGAAGATCCCAATGAATGTAAAAATACAGTCCAATGCAGCCTCCTCTATCACTGGAAATTAAAAAGGAAAGTGAAAATGCTTTAAATTCTCAGAACAATTTTCTTTTCATGCACAACACAACAAAGCATTTTCAGCCATTCTGATTCCTTACCTCTCTTACAGTTAGGGGCATCAAAGCACTTGAAGGTGAGACAAACGTCCGATTGAACACTTCAGCCTCATAGCTGCAGGTGTAATTCCCCATGTGGGAATACTGTGCAGCAGGAACCGAGAAGGTGACGGAGCCACTGTAGGTGCTCTCTGACTGAACAGCCATTCCATTGATCTGCAGGTGAAAGGCACCACCTTAACAGAGCAAGTGATGGTGAAGCTGTTGCCTAGGGTCACCTCTCCATCGGGTTCGCTGATGGTGATTCTGGGCTGAAGTTCATAAGCAGAATAAGAGGCTGGATGTTACTATAATAGAGGGCAAAGGTCAAGGGATGCAGGAGGAGTGCCTGTGGGTGGAAGATGAAGAGGGCAGCTCAAGGCTGAAGGGAGAGTGAATGTTGCAGCTAGATCTTTACACCTGGGGTGATCAAGGGAAAACTCTTCTACACGCTTTTAACTTCAGATTTTACACTTTAAAACTTAAATCCATCTCTTTCCAGAAGAGTCACAACACAATGCTATAGAACAGTGGTTCTATCCTGGAGGAACAGTGTGCCTTTCAGTTTTTGCACCCGCTGTATTCTTGATGGTTGTAGGAGTTCATTATGGGGCATGTACTGTATGTAAATTTGCGTTCAAATGGGATTTGTAATGTAAATCAAACCTGTACTTACTTCTGAGTTTCAGAAATGCTCTCATTTATGTTATGTGTTACATGAAATGTAATAGAGTGGACCTCTGCAAAAAGAGAAACACTACTTATGGTGTTATGTGATATAGTGTTGTCATGCCATCTGTTTCTGAGCATCACAAATCGATCAAGTAGTAAGAGCACCTTAATCAGAAATATGGACAAGCTAGTTAAGGAGAGGCTGTGTACAGTCCTGTGTGCTGAAGGTGTGGGAGACAGTACCCTCAGTTCCTGGGTATTTCTGACACACAGGGCTGATCAAAGAAACAAGTTAAATAAAGTTATCAGTTCGCACAATAGCTATAGAGACATTGTGTTCCTCCAGGACCAGGGTTGGGAGCCACTGCCGCAGAACAGCGCAGAAGAGATTCAGGAGTTATACATTTAGAAAGAAGCCCTTTGTCAGTCTGGGCAGCTGGAGGAAAATATGCAACATGCTCTTCTGGCAAGATGAGTGCAAGTTAAATTTGAATGACTTAAATCAGTCAGAAATGTAGAGAAAGCTTTCAGCAGAATTCAAAGAGGATCTGCAGAGGAGAACATCCACGGATTGAAGTGTGGGTGGAAGTATTATCTTTTTTAGGTATAATTCCCTGCTGAATATGTCCTATAAAGTTGCTTTTTTCCAACATTTATGATAAAGAACAGAATTTAAGAACAATATAAAAGAAATAGTTTTATACATGAGCTCACAAGTGTATATATTGTCATTATCTGGACTTGTTTCAGAATGACTTGTGATTGTGCAGTACACTCTGAAGCATGTTGACAAAGTATTATACCATGATGACTAAAACTATAAAACATGCTTCCTCTAATCTTTAAACTGAAAGGTCATTATATGTTGCAATACATATTTTTGGCAAAAGCAGCACAACACCCTAGAATGAGGTCATCCTCATGAGAAGAGAAGGGACTGGTCCACGAAAGTTTCCAGTTTTAAAACTACACGTCAGCACAAAAGAGAGTCTCCTGCTCAACTCACCCACTATGATGTCTATGGAGTCGCTGCGAGGAGAGCTGAAGGTCTGCCCTCTTCCCTGGACTCTGTACTGACAGCTGTAGCTGCCCTGGTGTGAGGAGTCCAGGTCAGACACCCTCAGCTCCACTGTGGTCTGTGTCCGGGTCACAGTGGGGCTCCCTGCACTGCTCCTGTACAAGTCAAAGCCAATGCTGGTGTGGAGCCTGGAAAGCAGCTGAAAGAGACGTCTTCTCCAGGACTGAAGGCAGGGTGAGGGGACAGCAGGGACAGGCTGGGCTTCTGAATAACTCCTGTTAAAATAAGAAAAAACACAGAAAAGGAGTCCAGCCCCTGGCTGCAGCTCTGCCTCCCCCAGCCTGCAGACGGACAGTCTGAGAGCACAGCCTCGTCCCCGGAGCACCCGACCCCACCCAGCAGGACAGGACCGCTGCCCTGCCCGTAGACGGCTCCCGGAAGAGCCAGAAAAAATAACTGGGAAATAATATTTTGTCTAATTTTGATTAAAAAGAAAAGATGAAAGTAACATGATATTAAAAGTGTAGAGGGCAGCAGTGGGCTGGGCAGCTGCCAGTGTGAAAGGCGCTTGAGGCACTCAGGCTGGACTCCACACGGACTCCTCCCTTGTATTTCTGAGACTGGCTGGAGGACTGGGGACCCAGAGACATCCCTCTCATACAGCCCCTTCCCTGAGATCAGGAGGGTGGAGGTGATGATGCTTTTCCTTATCAAACAGAGCTGTTCCACCCTGTGCCCCTTGAAAAGCCCTTGATGGGGCACCAGTGTCCACACAGGTCTGAGCATGGCTGTGAAGAGCAGCTGCAGTCGTCCTCAGACCTACTGAAATCTGATAACAGCAGCATTTGAATCCTGCAGCTTTTAGAGAGCAAGAGAGGAGACCTGTGACACTTCAGACTTGGTGACCCACACACTGCAGGATTCTGTGTTGTGTAATAAAAGTACCTACCTGCTACCGTGATCACATTCAGAATTCCCAAACACTTGCCTGCAAGCAGAGAAGGAGAAAAAGAAAATCAATTTGCTCAATGAATTAATTTGTTAATTGAAGCAATGTCAGATATGGAGAAGTCAGCATAAACAACTGGAAAACCCAACTTGTGCAAAGTCAGCAGCAAAGATACAAAGTGAGCAAAAAATGTCCTAGAATGAGGTTAAAAGATTTCAATATATTGTTCCACATTTTTAAAAAAGTCTGACATCCCAGCCCAAAGACCTTCTTCAGAAGTGGGCAAATCACACTTTACGTAAGACACTTAAAAAGACAGAAATATCAGAGGTGTCTGTAATGTGTAAATATCATATTAACAGCAGGGTTTTAAATTTACAATTAATCTAAATGCAAACAACAAGCAAGGCAGTCAGATTCCTTGATTTATAAAAGTCATTTCATTTTTACATGACACTCATTGGTCACAAACCTGTCATTGCAGTTCTGTAGGTTAAACAATTCAGCCAGTTTGAGAAGCATCAGGTCAGATGTTGGAAATTATCTAATAAAACTCAGGGAAATTCCAGCTCTACCCTTCAGACAAGTTCAGGTATTTTTTTTCATTCTTATCAGCGAGTTGGTCTTTCTGCTGCAGTTTTGTCTTGGTTTAAAACACTGATTGATGTCATTTTCTCTCTTTAGTTAAATCTCTTTCTCACACTGTTAACGTCCCTCAGGACTCTACTGTCAGTCCAGTCTTATTTGCATTTAGCCTTCAGACAACATTCTTTAACATCTTGGAATTTGATTTCAGTCTTATACTGCCAAAACACATATTCACATGTCCTCTGGGTCATCAGACAAAAGACTTTAAAATCAGTCTAGATGAAGAAAAACTTTGGCCGTAAATTAACTGAAATTTAAAATGACTGCACGGACCTTTGAATAAAAAATGCACTTAGGTGCTGATGAGATATAGTGCATAGATATATAGCTCATGTACAAATCATATTCTACACTTCACACTTGACAGAGGTGAGCACCACACAGCACACAGCCTGCCAGGGTACTTAAAAACTGAATATAATTGTTTCTTGTTTAACATTCCTACTGAGAGGACCATAAAAGCACAGTCAGAGGAGCCACAGACAACAAATTCTTAATCATTCTGCAAGTCCTACACACATCCGACATTAACTGCTCTTTCTTTTTTTCTTTTCAATTGTAAGGTGCTCTTAACTTCCTAGTTTTGTTCATCATTTAACTTTTAAATAGCCCAACAGAGCTTCAGATGGTTTTACACAGCTGCACTTGCTATGAAGACATTTCATAATGCTAATCTAATTCTCATCCGGGAAAGCAGATTTGGAGTAAATTTGAAAACACCTGTTTTTCAAACATTTTTTAAATATGCTGACAAGTTTTCTGGAATTCAGTATTGTTTTTTTCTTTATAACTGGGTTTTGGTCCAGATTTGTAAGCTTCCTATTTCATTAGCTTGAAGAAAAACTGAATTCAAATGAGCTTTAGCTGAAAAAACAGAACTTACAGAGCAACAAAATAAAGACAGTCCTCAGCATCCTGGTGCAGACTGGAATTTCAAAAGACTGCCTCACCTCTGACACAGGCAAGAGAACTGCACCACTGCACTGATACACAGAGCAGGGCGATACCACTGACACACACAGCAGAGCTGTTCCACTGACACACAGAGCAGTGCAACACCACTGACACACACAGCATGGCAACACCACTGACACACACACAGCAAGTTGACACCACTGACACACACAGCATGGCAACACCACTGACACACACACACAGCACGTTGACACCACTGACACACACAGCACATCGACACCACTGACACACACACAGCATGGCAACACCACTGACACACACACAGCACGTTGACACCACTGACACACACAGCACATCGACACCACTGACACACACACAGCACGGCAACGCCACTGACACACACAGCACATCGACACCACTGACACACACACAGCACGGCAACGCCACTGACATGCACTGCAGGTGAAGCACCACTTCCTTTTCACACATATGAAACTTTTGATATTTCTTTTGTCTGAGAGCATAGTAAATCATATAAATAGGAAAGGCAATACTCTCCATTCATTGCATTTTATTGTTTTTTTCTTAATACTACAGAACTTTTGTTATTATTACCCATTTCTGAACAAGTATATACAGTAGTTGGGCAGTTACTGAGATTTGTGCTCAGATTGAAAGCACTGCTCCTGAATTAGTGAAGTGCTTGTCACTGTCTGACCACACTCCCTTCCTCTGCATTGATGTGGCAGTTGCCAGTATCTCATTGTATCAGTTTGTTTTTCTGTTTTGGCCTGTTGCTGTGTAAAACATGCTGTGGTAAGAACACAACATCCATAAGGCAGCAAATGAGAGGTGCCA